>NC_059392.1:7959111-8146611 GCF_019703515.2 Myxocyprinus asiaticus | reverse complement strand
ATTGCAAAAGTCGAAACTGCATGAAATGAGTCAAATCTGGAAAAATGTGGGAATAGTAAACTCCGACTTAACTTCAAGTGTGTTAGATGTATTAGAGAAAAAACGGACCCAAGTATCATGAAACCGTTAACGTCCACAAACAGCCACATACTGTATCTCAATTCAGCGGACATGTAAGGGGAACTGTGAAGGTTAATGGAAATTTACAGTTGAAATTCGGCTGGTTGTGAGGAATGATGCCGGTCCTGCTGTGAGGGCCTTTATATGTTAATGACTGCTAGGTGCTTCAAGCTAACTGTGTTTTCAGAGTACAGGGGAATGCAAATAACTGAAAGTTTGGCTTATTGTAGGCTACAGCAAACTACATTACTGTACAGACAAACATGCTAAAATAAACACACTGAAATCAAAAATTGTTAACCAAACAGTGGTGATATTTAACTCAGTAATAACTACATTTCACTGACCTGATATTTTTGACAGATATTACAGAAAAAAATTATTTTAAAATGCAGAGATTTATCTGTAGTTTTTTTATTTTTAGTTTGATACATTTTCAACACGTTCACGGTTACCATGTGCCGATAATAGTTCATATAAATGGCTAATGGATCATTCATAACAACTGCCTAAAACATTTGGTCAATAGACATGATCACTTGGTCAGAAAATATCAACTAAAATGTATTGCAGAAAATCACATAAGAATGTATTATTAGACAAGTTCAAGTACAAGTACAAGTACCAAGTACACATCTGCCTGCAATAAATGTGCCCTGGAAACTCCATACCTCCACAGGGCTCCCAAAAAATGTCTGTCAGAATGAAAGTGCAACCATGTTACATTTACCATGTTAACAACAACATGCTGTTAGGTCAATCTTGCTTGTTAAGTATCTTCATGAAAATAATTCACTAACCAGGTAAGACAGATGATTTATACTGTATTAAATACAAATACTGTATTTAACTTCATCTGATTTTAACTGCATTATAACCTCACACATAATGGTCCTTCTTTTCTACAGAATAATGTTTCCCACACAACCAGACTCAACTCATCTTCAGAGAGTATGTAAGGTAACATTCAAACTGTTGTAGCAATCTTTAATTTCTATTAGGAAGACTCGCAGACTTGAGTCAAGTTTTAGATGACATTAATTTGATGAATATAAACAGGAATGTAATGTCTCTCTTTGGCGTAAGCCCATCTGGCTTGTACTCGGAACCATCAGATCCTGCCGGAGATTGGAGGCAGGGGCGAGGAGCCTACCCCCGTGCAGCACGGGACTCAATTGGTGGCAGTGGGGTGGTGGAGGTTGCCGTGTTAGCACACTGAAACTGCAATTTGATAGATTGTGAGCAGACTTATAAAGCGATGGCTTACATGTTATTGGCTTGGAGTTACCTAGCTAATGGTGCGATGATAAACAGCTGCTAGTCTTCCCGCTAGAACTATGCTGCGCTTACATATCCATTTTTAGGTTGGTTTACCTATTCAGTCTTCTGTTACTAACAATATTTTATGTCTTCTAAGTGTCCTGCAAGACTTATAATGAGACTACAAGGAAGAAGCATTCTTACTTTCATCCTGGAAAAGGCAGAGTTGAGAGACTCAATCAAGACTGTGGCAAAGAGAGAGAAGAGTAAGTTTAAAATACAGCTGATGTATCTTTTTTAATGCATATGTTGTTAGGAGTTCTTTAAGTGGGTGTTTCAGTGGTTAAATGACTGTTGTGTTTTGCAGTTCCTGGAGACCAGATCAACAGAGACAGACATGGGAGTATTGTGTGGACATGATGGCTGATGAAGAAGATGGCGTTGTCAATGGGAGCCCATTGTGGGTTGTAAAACCAGCAGCTTTGAGAAGCTCCATTTCAGGAGCTACAGAAGAAACTTGATGCAGACCCACACTATACTGGGACTGATCACTTTCATGTGATGACAAGTAACAGAGTCAGATGCCAGTTAATTTACAGAACTCAAATCGAAGGTTCACACTGTGTTGTTATCTCAGATGTTTATATCTTTTATTATTGTTATATTTTGTATATTTCACGTTTTCCTTTTAATAAAGATCTTTAAACCTAATTATTGTCTCAGCATTTATGTCGTGTCAACATTGATTAAAGGCCTGTAATAAGAGGCATACACTAAATGATGTTTGGGATTGGGTGGGCTAAATTTTTAAGTTTAACCAATAAAATGAAAGCCAATTCATTCAGTGGCCCTATAGCTTTCATGAATTAGGGATGTGCTAAATAAATTGTAACCAATAAAATGAAAGCCAGTGTATGCAGTGACCCAATGGTTGTCAAGATTTAAGGGTAGTTTAAGTTTAAGGGCAGCCAATCCAGTCTGAGATAAATTACCAACAGGAGTGACCATTTTATCCAAACGGTGAGAAATGCAAATGTGACTCAGGTGTAAAAAAGTCTCCTGACAGACACCTTAAGGGGATTACTTACCATGGCAACAAATGGCCATAACACAGAAGGAATCGTCAGCCACTATACATCCAAAATGGTATATAATCGGATGTAAACAGGCCTGTGGAATTTGAGACTCTGGGCCAGTAGATTTCTGAATACGTCAGAAATTCAGTTGTTTATACAGGAGTCTACTGGTCTGGATACAGCTCTTTTCATGCAGTGAAAGACGCAGTGACATGTAACTTTGCACAGCAAAAATTGCAGGCGAAATATAGTCAATGGGAATCCGCACGATCAGGAATTTGGTCTGATGGACTTCCAATTGGAGGTCCACCAATAGTGGATTTTGCTGGTGATAGGCCAATACCATTAATCAGCCGATAGTTTTTAAAATCGATTTACTCTAGTCAGAAATTTTTTTGTGTATTGCAAAAAAATATATTTTGCAATACACAGGACTTTTTACACTGAAAAAATGGGAAAACGCAGGTTATCCTATTTACTAAGTCATGTTATGTGTGATCTGCACAACAAGTGTTTCTCTTCTAAACTTGTTTTCTTTGCTTTCGATTAATGTATTTCTCTAAAATGTGGTCTCGCCATAGTTCCACGCCTTACAACATAAATCAGAAATGTGACACAAAAATAATACGTAAAACTACGGAAATTAATTATGTTAGGGACACATTTAAAATAATTTTGATGCTACTTAATTGGGTCATTTAAAAATAACTTTATTCCATTATGTTGAAATTACGTAAACAAATTCTGTTTTCTGACTAAGAATTAATGAGCTAAACCAAGAGGAAAAAAATACGTTGATGTAACTTAACACTTGTGCGTCAATTTAAAAAAGTTACTCAGAGGTAATTATATATTAATATTATTTTCAACTTTTAATTAATTAATTTTTTTAACCAACATCAGTCCTGATCATAACTACCAAATATTCATTCATTTTCAGGATTTTTACCCTTTAAGTGCCTGTTTGTTTACGTAATGCCACTGTTGTTTTTTACACACACACACACAGATTTCTCAATACACACACACAAAACACACTCTGACATCCATACCAACACACCCACACAATTTTAGCTGCATCATTTATTCAGTTGGTCTGCAGTGCTTTATAATACAGCAAACAGGAAAAAAGCATGTATTTGCTCCATAGGCTAAACATGAGAAAAATGGTGCCATCTGGTGAAAAATATTAAAAATTGACATTTGATGCCAGGGCTCCGGAATGAAAGCATAATATCATAGAATTCATGATTTTATGCTTTAATGGCACTGGGATCAAATATTGCAGTTTTAATGGGTTTCAATGGGGACATTTTTGTCCTTAAGGTTCTGAGTGTAACTATTTTGTGTACACGGTGTATTATGGATGTATTATAGGAACTGAGGTTGAAATATCAAAATTCCCCCAAAAATATACACCTTTGGCCACATGAATCAGTTAAACCTTGTGAAGGTCGCACAAGGTTTAACTGATTCATGTGGAACTGATGCACATGATTAAAACATGTAAATTCAAAGCATATTCCCCCTGTGTACTATGAACAAGCCCACATTACACCAAGGCCTCTTATTTTGACATTTCTGTGCTCCCAGCTCACATAAACACATGAGGGAAATACAGACTCTTTTAAAAAAAAAAAAAAAAAAAAAAAACATCTACAATGGCATTTTCAGAATTGTCCAGTGTTCTGGTATTATATAAAAAAAATTTTCCTTTCCCTCAGTCAAAATCAACATGCATTAACGTGAACTTATGATCAACAAAACCTCATCTTGTGCTTGTTTTTATAACCTTACTGTAACAAATTGGACCACCCTCAGCACCCCAAAATAAAAACTCGAGCATGAATCACATATATGAAATTTTTTATTAAAAACCATGAATTAAGACGAAATGTTAGCAGTTTCCATCCATCACTTTGTAACATTGTTTTAACCATACGGACAGCTAATGTTAGCATCCTCTCCAGCTTGTCGGCAAACATGCAGTTCTCCAACGCAGCAACAAATTAATTGTCAAACCACCTACTATTCAGTTTTGTAAAACCAATATATTGGTCTACCTCTACCTATGCAAATGTCGTGGGGTTCAAGTTTGGTGAACTTTTACATGCGAATTCGCAGCAGAGGTGCTTCTACATAGCTACACTGAATATTCGCCATGTACAAGCAAATCGTTTTAACGGTTACTTTCTTTAGAATTTCACTCTCCCAGAGTATAGAGTGCAGCATAAAAAATGTGCTTTTTATCAAGTATGGGAGGTGAAACTAATGCCCTTGAAAAGGTTATTCATACTCTGTGAATATTGCAAAAACAGCCTGTTGTTAACATAAGACTTCACACTGCATTTTTAACGAGTTGAAAATCTTCCCAATACAGTTATTAGTTTGTGCTGGGAGAATAATATTAGTTTTTTGGCTCAATGAAAATCAACGGTGGTCGTTTACACAGTTTGTTATTTCAGTGATGTAAGGTAAGGAATTTTCTTCAGCTGAAACGTTGACACTTTGTTCGATTTTGTCCCATTCGTCGTAGAGTGTTCCTTTGAAGCGGCCCATTTTTGAGGGAAAATCAAACACGCATGGAATGTTCCTCACCGGGCTATGTTATTTTTTGATGTTCTTACGGAGAGCTCATGTGTAGATCAAACTAAAGCAAATTCACAGCTTCAGATCAAAGCAGAATTTGAAAAAACAAACATATGTGTATGGGCCCCCTTATACCTTCTGTTATATTCCTGGTAGCAGGTCAAATGCCCACCCAGAGCTGTTGGATCTTACGGTTTTATATTGATGCTGTAACTGTAGAACTTATAAGAGTGTGTTACAACTCACAAGTGGCCAAAATATGCCTCCAACATACATGTTTCAGATCAGTGTTTCACATCTTCAGTATAAGTTTATTTTCAGCAATTTAAGGGAAAGTTAGTTCAAAAATAAAAATTTTGTTTTCATGTTCTCAGCCTTAATTCTACTTTCATTGTATGGATAAACAAGCAGTGTCAACATGCTTTCTGGTAACAGGAAATTTCTCTTGAGTTCCTGAGATGAAGAAAAACCAGCCTAAGCTAATTTGCTAGTCTTTGCTGGCTTAAGCTGGAAATGTACCTAAACCTGAGATCAGTTAAGAGCAGCAAACCATCTTAAGCTAGTTTAAGCTGTTTTCAAGCAGGTTACAATTGGAATGACATGGTGGTGAGTAAATGATGACACATTTTGGGAGAACTATCCTTTTAATGTGCCTGCACCTAGCTGTTGTTCTGTTTGCCTGGTTGCAACTACTCATGAAAAAAAAGGCGAATCTCTGATATTATAGGACAGGCGGAAAACATGCTAACTGGATTACTCAAAGTCAACATGATTTTTATCTTTTTTGATGTCTGAGATTGATTGTGGTACATAAAAAGAAGGCAGCATTCCATGTTGACTCACAGACATCTGGTAAACAAAACATGCAAAACTAATCCGAGACAAAGCTCCGTGGGGAACTTCAATTTACGGAACTTGAGAGTTTGCCTCCTCTGATTTTGAGAACCCAGCTGTGTGTATGAACTTCATTATTATTGCTAAAGTAAGCATCACTATTACTTTTGCTCATACTCAAGAGTAAGAGTAAGACAAATCTCTAATCTTAAGAATTAAACTTCAGTGCATAACCGTTGACATGAATACCACCTCAAATCATACAGCTCGTTGAGGAGAGGTGTGCTATTACTTTTCTATGCAGTTGAAATTACAATTTTTGCTTAACAGGCAATAAAATGGGTGAAAAAATACCTTTGACTTACAAGGTGGGACTAAAGCCATATCCAAGGACAAGTATATCATAGAGACTTGTGAATGGGGCGTTTTGACTTGTGACCAGTAACTAACCACCTAGAAACCACCATGCAACATTTAAGCAACGTGCTAAATCACTCAGAATATAGTTTAAAAGGTATGCTGTGTATATTTCAAATATTCCATTCCCAGACAACCTTTGAATATCTGTGCAGTGAACAGTGAGAGTTTTTGTCCTGTGAATTCAGGTGGATCTTGTTTTGTGCACCTTACAGCTATGACAGCTGCTTGCCCAGAGGGGTGGAAAGACCTGCTTTCATCCTTGGATGATCACCTGACCATCTCGTAATATAATAAAGCCCTGTAATGTTTACAGTATTGGTTTTGCTTCAGAGAATCCTTGAAATGTGTCTTCCTAGCGGGAGGTCGTACTCTTGACCTCATATAAGGTAATATGCCATTATTGGTTTCACATGTGTTCTTTTCTCTTTTTTATTTATTTTTTCAAAAAACAGCTTTTTGCTGGTTTTAGATGGTTTAAGCAGGTCTCCCGGCCTGGTCAACTGACAAGTGCACATAACCCCTTTAGAACTAGCAAGCCAGACCAGCTTTATCAGCAGGGTTTTATCAAAAACAACTGTGAAGGTTCTTAATACAACATGATAGTGCAAGAAATTGGCATGTTGCCCCAGAAAGTTCATGTACACTGAAATCAACCCCATTCCACTGAATTACTGAGAAGCGACCTGGTCCCATGAGAACCAGAAAGTAATTGTGTTATATAAACAATGGGGAGCGTGATTTGGAAGTTGCAATTTTGCTCTAAAATTACATTATTACTACACTGATGGTTAGGTTTAGGGTTGGGGTTAGGGCGTATGGTTAATAATATTCACATAGTTAAATTGGTTAATTGTTAAATGGTAAATATGCATTCCTGTTGACTGTGTTACATAATTTACAACTAAAAATACACTGTGGACATTTCACTCAGAAACTGGAGATGTGCCCATACGTTCAACAACACTTCCAGTTTCAGCCACTGGGGACAGTGACTTGAATTTCGGTAAGCACAGGCTAATTCAACTCCAAAACTTTCGACCTACTGTTGCCGAGTTCTCAGTGTGACCAGTCTACTTAATATTAAAATAGGTTCTGAATATTAAACTCCACTCCATAACATAATACAATTTGGAAAACAGACTGTTTGTAGCTGTATTTTCTAACAGATGTTTAACAATAACATTGATGCTATTTATAATGATATAATTATCTAATTAAAATTTTACAGCACCTGAGGTTTTCCTAAAGCTTGTGCAAGGAAACACATGGACTTAAAAGTGCTGTAAGTGATTTTTTCATTGAAAGGTGTGCAAAACATTTTCCTACTCACTGAAAGATATTACTGAAATAAGTGTCATGAGATATCTCACTGGTCTCTGTGATAGCTCTAGACTCTTTAAACAGCAAAAAGTGTCCTCGAGGCCATGGTCTCTGATGTTTTCGACCTGTAAATCATTTTGTGCATTCTAGCAGTATTGTAGTTGCAGCGAGTTATTGAGGCTTACTGGCATTTTTATGCCATGTTGTTCATAACAGTTGTCAGTTGAGGGCGCTATTTTGCTGCTGTTGTTTTTAACAACCGTTTCTACACGATGTCGGTCACAATAAAGCTAATTTGGTATCTTAGGACTGCAGGGTTTTGGAAAGAGGGGGCATGGCTAAATCAACAGCTCAGTCTCATGGAAGAAGAATGGCTAAAATGGCTAACAGCACCTTGAAGAGTGAATGCTGGTTTAGCTCCTAAACCAGTGGTATCTGTTAAATAGCTTTCTGTCTGTCAGGTGGCTTTAAGGTGAACTATATGCCTTCATAATTCACTTTTTTCAAGCAGACATTCCCTTAATGTTATCAGGATGTTTGTCTTTCTTTAACACATAAACACAGCAGGTTTGGATTAAAACAAGCCTTAATTCTTATATTTTTTTGGTCAGGATCTAGCCTACATCATCATTTATCGGATCTAATCTGGAACCTGTATTGAGATTGGGGTTTAAAACAAATTCAGGCCTAAGCAAAATTGCCATTGTCCCAGTTTAGGGAAAGCAGTGTGAAAACGCTAGCTGTTAATCCTTGCCAAAGGCTGATTTTTATCTGGGATTCACCTGTTCAACAACTAGGTGGGAAAAGTGTGGAATAATTCACCTAGAGTTAGTGACTAAGGTGAGTAAATGACGACAGAATTGTCATTTTTGGGTGAACTATCCCTGTAACAGCAGGTGTGGTGGAAGGCCTTTTAAATCTGTGTGTAATTTTAGCTACTAAACAGCAACACAACTGGTTGTCCAAGCTGGGCATCTGTGGACAATGTTTTCAGTTAGCTTTGTTTTTGAATGCAAAGTGTTTGGATTACTGAAAAGCTTCACCCACAGTGAACCACACGCTTTCTTTAGATCATTCCCAGCCTTCTTAACTTGTTTGGTGAGAGACCAAGTTAAGTTTAGAACAGGACTTGGCACAGTTGCTGCGATTACCTGCGTCTCAGGTAAGAACTGTCTGTACGCATTTTCCACAATGCCCAGCGGCATTCTGCGGCACGACCTCGCTTGTTCTGTGTTCAAAACACAAACCGCATAGAACAGGATGTCCCTGCTTTTTTGAAGCTGACAAATACATGAATGAACATGTCAGACTTTATGCGTACAAGTTGATCTAGTTTCAGCCTATTCAGTTTTTGTTGTCATGTAGGTTGCAGCTAACAGTGGCCAACTTTTGGAAACTCACGCCACACTTGAATGTATGAACTTCATTGATTTAGATAACAAAATATCAAACCATGAAGTGGAATCTGCAAGTAATGCTAGAGCTTTTCACAGAACTAACTTTACCTTTTTGCACTCAAAAAAATATTTTAGCCTATTTTTACAATGTATGCATTTCAATTTCATAACAAACTTCCATCAAATTGAAATGTGTAATTTTTCACCAAATTAAATTAATAAAACTTAAAATATTTAGGTTTTATACATTTTTATTTTGTTAAAAATGACTCAATTCAACTTGATGAAATGTTGTTATGAAATTTAAATGTGTGAATCTAAAAATCATTATTTTGTTGTTGTTGTTGTTGTTGTTGTTGCTGTTTTTTTTTAGCCAATTTGAGTGTGAGCCATTTTTACAATTACTTGTATCCAACTAGTCTGAAGGTGTTTTAAGTGGACGTGTTAAGTCAGTTCCCCTAAAGTTGGCATTTCATATGCCATATGTCAGTCCAGGCATTTTTTAAGGTTATGTTTACATAGCATTGTGTGTGTGTTAAAATTCTGTTGAATGGCAGTCATGTTTATTGTAGTGCATCAGATGGGAAATAGTCTCTAAATATATCATAAAGATCAATCATTAGTCATTTAATGGAAAGCTACTATCACTATGTCATCTTAAACATTATCTCTGAATCCCCTAGTTGGCGAACATCTTAAAGATAAGGCATGTTCCCTCCTTAGTCTAAGAATATTGATTAAACACTTAGTTTTGTTATTTGCACACTGAGTCATCCATGTCTAAGATAAATGTTTAAAGCAAGGACAATGTCAATATGCAGTGCAACATTTGACTTGAACATGAGATGAAAGATTAGTCGATTAGCAATCCCTAAGGGCATATTGTCTCATTTTAAAACTCATTTTAAAGCTTAAAAAAGGACCCCTGAGTATCATAAAAGTAGTCCATGTAACTTGTGCATCTTGTTTCAAGTCTATTCAAGACAATTAATAGGTTTTGGTGAGAAACAACCCAAAATTTACATTGCACATTCATTAGCACTATGAGAAAATGTCGTTCGTAGTTGCACACGCATTGATGCAAGAACTTGCAGTGTAGTGGTTTAGCACTAAGCAATGCACCCTTGGCCTTAACGGTAACTAAGGCACAATGGAAGTCAAGATTTTCATTGAAATAAGACTTAAAAATGACTTGTCTAGTTTGTTTTGAAGTCATTGGCCACATTTTTGGTGATATTCTATATTGTGTGTGCAATATTAATTATAGAGACAGTTATGGTACATTTCATTAAGCATGTAATTTCATGCTCACATATTCTGACTTAGACATATGTACGCTTTCCATCCGATATGCTTTACCATTGGTTTATACATGCTATTTTGGGGGTATCTTTATGTGGTATGTTATATTTAACTTTTCTTTCATTGAAAACCCCCCCTCCACTTCACTCATCTCGGGGCCTTTCTTGTGTCGTGTGCACCCTCTTATTTAAAGGGAATAATCTGTAAATTGCATGCTGGTTTCAGCTTAATCACTCAAAGTAAATAGGTCACAATGAGTGCTTCTTTCTTAACCCCCCCCCCCCCCCTTCTTTGAGTCAAATGGAAAGCACATGTGTCTCCAGGGTTTATTTTTACTCCCCTTTAAAGCAGTTTAGAAGGGCTAGAAACCACTTCATGGCTTAAAAGGAGAGTGGTCGCTGCAGGGACAAAATTATGGGACATGTCACCCAGTGCACATGTCACCCTGGTGGTTTTCCTGCGTTCCAACATGGGAAGTTGTATTAAAGAGGCAGATGGAAACGCGGTGCCGCAAAAGCGGGGGGAATATAGCGAGTTAGCATTAGCATTAGCGACATATTACACAGTGCGTTTACATGTAATTTAAAAGTTTGATTTCAGTCTAAGAAATAATTATTTGTTTTATTAAAATGTCATGTAGATGCTTAAATCTTATTTTAATTGATTAGTTACACTGGACATTCATAGCATGGAATTCCTGCTGAAAAGACTTGCATAACTAGACATATGCCAATGCAAGTGAAAACAATGGAGATTGGAAAACAATAGCACACTTAGGTTATAAATCGTGGAACACTTGCGTGTTCAGGAAAAAGGTGTCCTTACAAAAATGTACCACTCATTATTTTCACATGCAAATGAGCTTGTGTTTTACAGCAAATGTTTCCCAGAAGTTTGCAGCTCTTTACCGGTAATGGTGAACCTGCAGAAAACCTTTGGCAACAATGGACAATATGATGCTAGTTTGCCACAAAGCTCATTTGCATATGAAAATAATCAGTGGCGATTCTGCGGCAAGTTTGCAGCAAATTTGCCATGAACTCTCAATTTTTGTAAGGGTAGATAATGTGTGATGCACAACGTGAAGATTGTAGCTTGACTATGCAAATACTTGCTGGAGCTCGGTTATTATACACCCATACACAAATCGAGAGTTCTGGCAAGCTTGCTGCAAACTTGCGGCAAATTCGCACTCATTATTTTCACATGCAAATGAGCTTGCGATTCGCCGCAAATGTTTGCCTGAAGTTTGCAACTCTTCACCGATAGTGGTGAACCTGCTTCAAACCTTTGGCGACAATGAAGAGTTTGCCGCGAAGCTCATTTGCATGTGAAAATAATGAGTGGGAAATTTGCAGCAAGTTTGCAGGAAGTTTGTCAGAACTCTAGATTTTTTGTTCCTCAATTTATAACCGAAGTGTGCTGTTGTTTTCCGATCTCCATTGTTTTCACTCACATCGGCGTATGTCTTTAGCAGATAATGTAATGTGTCACAGATTAAATGTGTAAAAAATTGCTAAATAAAAACATTCATACAGAGTCACGATGGCTGCCTTTTGACAGTGTCTCACCTGTCACAGTTTAAGGAGTGGGTAGACGACATTAAGTGTTGGCCCGAGGTGTTTCGTTGATATCATTAACTACTTCGAGTTGCTATGACAGCCAACAAATGCTCAAGGTGAGCCTGAACTAATTTCTACTCCAATTAACACTTAAAATGGTTGTTGTTCTCTGTCTGGATCACTCATTTTGGTAATTTTTATATCATTTCTTTTGGAGACTGGAACAAGAAAACAGTCCAGCGGCAATCAGAGTCATCATGGCGCCACCCAGTAGTTGGTCAAACTGTGAATAACTGCGTATGTAAATGCACTGATTGATGCACACCTGGACCATGACCTTTAATTTGAACCAAGCTATGTGAATTGCAGTCACAAAGTACACAGCTAGAATCCTGTCTCGCTTCCTAGGAATAGACAATAAAGTTCATCCATATAAAATGTCTGCAAGTATCATAGGAACAGTGAGTAAACAGGAACTATTGGGAAATCCTTCAGATTAGTTACACTGGACATTCATAGCATGCAATTCCTGTTGAAAAGACCTTCATATCTTAGATGACACCTTTGATAAACTAACTTCACCAAAAGACCAAGCCAAAAAGACAGAGTTTTGCTGGTGATCAGCATGGCTATATTGGTCCACCATCTAGATCAGCACCAAACTAGCACTAACCTGCATAAACCGGCTTGAATGGTCTTTATAAAAAGGATGACATGCACTTTTTGTGATGCTAAGCTAAATGTAACATACTCATGTTGCTTTTAGATCTTAAAAACTGGAATTGATCTGTTAAAAGACCAAGAAGTTGTTTTATTAACAGAACAGCATTTTCTTGAGGGTTTAGTACATTATGGATTACACAATACGTAAAATGTTTGTGTAATCCATAATGTACTAAACCCTCAAGAAAATGCTGTTTTCTTTAGGATTTAGCTACTTGAGCTATTGAATAATTATGCTGACCTCTAACAAGTGGGACACATTTTTAAAACTTCAAAGCTCAACTGTGGATTGCGCGCAATTTACAATGTTTTGATCTAAAGGGTAATGTGTTAACCTGTCAGGCAAGGTATGTCTTGAAAGGCAGGTGTTCTGAAATTGCCTTTGCAATTTCACAAAAATATCCATCAGATGTAACCCAAATGCTAGAAACATTCTTTACGCAAGTATACAGATAATGCTTGGTCAAAGAATTGCAAGCGTGAAGTCCCATTGAACATACTTCACATATGCACTCTTGTGTCGCTGTGGGTAACAAACCACAGTAGTCAAGTAGGTGATAGAGATACCTTCAAATTTCTATGCCATTAAACTGGACATGTTATTATTCAGGTAGTATAAATATGTCAATTTTAACCAACTTGCTCAGCAAGATTTTCTTTAGACTGCTCCGGCATGAAAGTAGGTGTCCTGAAAAGAAAACTAAATGTATAAGACAGTTTACGCTAATGCCACAATAGCGCCCCTTGTGGCAATGGTGAGAATGAAACGCAGACTTGCGTTGTAAGAATTGCAGACTAAAGCATTTCGGAACAAGCTTGTGGAGGAAGATGCATATGCGTTCACATACTTGCATAAAGTATATTTCGGAAATAAATTGCACAATTCAACTTTAAATATTAAACTTTAAATGAAAAAGCTTATTGAAATAATGAAAATGAAATGTTTTTGAAGTCTTCCTTTATCACGTTTATTTAGTCAAAGCTTTTGAGGTAGTAGACAAAACTGAGCTTGCAAAGGTAGACGCACATGTATGCATTCAAGTACTTGCAACTGATTAATACTTAGTTTTAACATACAACTTTTAATGCTTACATTTTTTTACGTGAAAAGAAGCTTATTTTACTAAATGTTTTGCAGTATTTTATTATGTTTATTTAGTCAAGCTTTTGAAGTAGTAGACATAGTAGTACATATAGTATTAGATGACAGTTTATGCTTTTGTCTGCTATAGCATCCCTTGTGGCAATGGTGAGAATTCAATGTGTTCTAGCGTCGAGTTACGAATTGCGGACTGACACGTTTTGGAATGCAGAGACGGACAAAATTGAGCACACACGTATGCATTCACCTACTTGCACCTGAGAAATACATACCATTTTTGACGCTTAATTTTTTTTTTTTTACATGTGAAAAGAAGCTTATTTTACCAAATGTTTTTGCAGTCTTTCATTGTGTTTATTTTGTGGTGCTTTTTATGTGTTATGCTTTTACATATTCAGGTTGACATTAAAGTGTACCTGCATGTGTTGCCGTCATCAGAGGTGAAAAGGTCACGGATTGATGTCGTAACTTGACTTTACTGACTGCTGCTCAGTATCAGTCGTTACTGCAGAGAGGCATGGAAAGCAGTTTATGATCACAGAGCAGTCAAACGTCTCACAGGCACATCATCTCGCTATCATAATTCCAGTAAGTGTACATACCGTGGCATCCGTCTGGTGCTTAAGGGCACAGCAAGCTGAAGACATGCAGAAATATTTCCCAGCAGGTCGAATGATTATTTCAGACCAATGTCTTCATTAGATTTATGCTTAAAAAAAAGCTAGGCCTATTGGCAATTGGGGTCAAATCAACTTAATTCAAGAAGTCTTATTATCTTGCATAATCTTTAATCTTAGGTAAATGTGTTTGTTTTAAGGATGCTTAGATATTATTACTGAAAAAAGACAAAAACACTGAATAAGAAAATATGATTTTGTATTGAACATTTACTTCAGATTTAATTCTGAGCAGATTCTCAGACATTATCCTTAGTAGTAAATTTTAAAGTCATGTACATCAATGTCATGGTTGAGGTATTCAAATAGAATCTTTTTAAAAGCTTTTCACCAATCCTACACTCCATAAACCTAAGCCTTTCTGCCTATTACTTATATGTTTGTGGCTTGCATCCAATGATCCCACATGAGCTGATGCCACTCAGCCAACGGTATGTACATATTTTGTCTGCTTTAGCCTAGAAATGACACATCTGCTCACGTCACAAAACCAGGTGTGCTCACACGCAAGGATTTCCCTAAAAAAAAAAAAAAAAAAAACTGGTTGCTAGGGAATACCGTTGGAGAATAACAAACAGAAGGACTCCCAAACACGCAACACACCTTTTGAGAGCCAAGAGGCACTCTATGTCCTGTGCAATGTAGTTAATCATATGACATCAAAAGCAAACACAAGGCTTTGAAAAATACCAAATTTAAATTACAGTTTTATTCAAATAGCACAAATAACAGAAATAATTGGCCCTGAACCCTGATCATCGGCTGTCTTTTAAACAATCGTGCATATGTACCTAAAATGATTTTAAGTCAGTTATCACCTTGGTTATCTTCTCTTTTAGTGACAGAATCTAAAACATTAGTTCCAGATATATAACATCATAAATCTATAAGCTGCAATGAAATATACATTAAGAAATAAACTCTAATAACATTCAGACTGCTTCAAACTACTTATGCCTCCCCAAGTCATTCATTTGGGTTGTGCTGAATTCTATAGATGGCTTTGCTTGTTTGGACTACTCAAGGTAAGGTGTAATTTAGGCCAGAGTGTTTAGAGATTTTCAGTCATTTAATTCACATAAACACATTGAATGTGTCTAATGTGCCTTTTTTTTTTTTGTTGTTGTTGTTGTTGTTGTTGTTGTTTTGTTTTTTTGGAAAGTCTTTCTGCAGACGTTCGCAGCTTTGTCCCGTCACTGACTTGAATTAAAAGGACAGTGTGTGGGGAACAGTGCCCTCTACAGGATCGTTTTGGTTATGGCAAAACATTTAGCCAATGGTTTCCTTTGCACAGCATGGCTACATTTGGAATAGCATGCTAACATACTACTTTTACTATTGCTGTACTATATAATATGTTCTGCATATACATCCATATTTTGCCTCAAGATGTAATTAAAAATGGAAGATAATTTTTTTTATTTCCAAGATGATATCTGGATGTCACTAAAAATGCAAAGCAATGAGGTCATGTGATGCATATACTATTGTTTAAAGTGTTATAATGTCTACTGTTTCACTTATTTAAAGGTAGTATAGTGCATACTGTGCATTATTTAGTAAACAGTAATCCATTCAGAACATTGCATCTGTCTTCGTGCATAACATTGTATTGTAGTGTAAAAACCTCCATTAATATGTACTTTTTATTTTTATTTTGTATGGTTAAATACCTTGGACACTAATGTTCTTGATGAAAACATTGTTAGCCTACGAAAAGAGAGAAAAATGTTGCTGTGACGAGGAGGAGGGCATGGCTGGGTGTGACGATGGACGCCTGGCGCTGAGTTGCCCCAATCAGCGGGAGAGAGAGATATGTGACGAGGAGGAGGGCGTGGCCGGGCCGTGACGATGGACGCCTGGCGCTGAGTTGCCCCAATCAGCGGGAGAGAGAGAGATAGGTGATGAGGAGGAGAGTGTTGCCCCAATCAGAGAGATAAGGGAGAGAGATACGGAGGAGCCGGTGATGCCAATACGAGAGAGAGAAACACACGCAGCTGTGTGTGTCTCTCTCTCTCTCTCGAACTGGCATCTCCAGCTCCTCCTTATCTCTTATCCAGGCGTCCATTGGCCCGGCCACGCCCTCCTCCTCGTCACATCCCCTCGTCACAGTTGCTTTTTGCAGCAATTTATTAACCCTGCAATTAACTGTCTCACTGTAATCCCCTCATAGCTTCAGAGTATCAGACAAGGCGATTACCAAAAGCTCCTCATCCTGTCTCGCTCGTGAAGAAACAGCTATCTGTGCATGTGCAATACAGCCACATTGACCACAAGCACCTCACATACCAAAGTGAGGCAATCAGATTAGATAACCGCAAAATACTTGGGGGAAACGTCTGCTTGACAAAGTTCTATGCAAACAAGCATAATGCCAGTATCAGACAGGCAAACACTGGGTCTTGACTTCGAAGATTTCTTCAGTGGTCGTATGTGGGGAGTACTTTATAAGTTCAAAATATCAAGTACAAATTCAGCTACTTTAAAAGAAATAGTTCGACCAAAAATGAAAATTCTGTCATTATTTACTCACGCTCATGTCATTGTTATTTTTTTCCATTGAACACAGAAAGATAATTTTTGAAGAAGCTCCAAAAAGGACTTAAAAACATCATAAAAGTAGTCCATATGACTTGTGCGCTGTATTTCAAATCTTCTGAAGACAAACAATAGCTTTGTGTGAGGGAAAAAACTGAAATGTAAGTTGCTTTTCACTGAAAATCATGCCCTTTGTTCCTGCTCTCAAGTTAGATATGCCAAAATGTTAATTTTTTTGGGTGAACTGATCAGACTGTGAATTTGGCAACAATAGGTCGAAAGTTGAAATCGGCCTGTGCTTACAGAAATTCAAATCATTGCCCCCAGTGGCCAAATCTGGAAGTGTTGTTGAGCTTATGGGCACAGTTCCAGTTTCTGAGTAAAATGTCCACAGAGTGGCACCAAAAGCTAGCTGTATTTTTAGTTGTAAATGACATAATGCAGTCAACAGGAATGCATATTTTATTCACTTTACCCCCTAACCCAAACTCCAACCCTAAACCTAAATATCAGTTGAGTAAAAATTTATTTTTAGAGCAAAAATGCAACCTCCGAATCCTACTTACCATTGTTTGTGTGAACGCAATTACGTCCTGGTTCCCATGGGTCCAGAACCTGTACCTTAGAGTTTATTCTCGTAATGCGTTAAAAGGGAAATTTGGTAATGTTTGAATTGATGCAAAAAAGTCTGATTGAGGATGGCGTTTGTCAGTAATTCATTAGAATGGGGTTGATTTCATATAACCTGTTTTTCTTATTTAAAATTAGCACTATGCACAAACAATAACATCTAGATTCAAAAATGAAAAAAACAAAAATCAAACAAAAAAACATTTGCACACACGTAGAAACATACATTCCAAGTCTTCCGAAGCAATACAATCACTTTAAATAATGACAGAATTTGTTTTTATTTATTTTTTTAGTTGAACTATTCTTTTAACAACGTTATGTATCCCCTGTGCCAACAAATGTATTGAATTGTAACGGCAAGATTTATGTGAGGGAAGTGGTTTCATTGCTGCCCACAGCAGGCAAAGGCACATAGAAAATCGAATTGCAATACTCAAATAGTGTTTTTACTTGTTGAATATTTAAAGCTGAATGAGTACTCGATTAATTGTGCATGTCCCTGGTGTGAGCATGTTGGAACTGTTCCTTAGTAGAGATGGCTAAAACCAGACGGTTTGAAAAGGTCAAAACATGTCACTGTATACTGTATTTCAGTTGAAGGGATTTCTACAATGACTTCATATTTTTAAACAAAATATGGTGAATTCACACAGAATCTATAAATTGGGCACAATACAAAGGCAACACTGACATGAATTGGCCCTGCATGAATCTGGACAGTAGCATTGTCCCATTCATTGTGTCCTGTCCATATTTTGTGTCCAAGGAGATTCTGGCAGACAGTAGCTTTCAACCACTTCCTCAACCAGATTCTAGCACTCTTGAACCAAAATACACCACTTCAGAGCACAGGAGGTGACATCAACTGAATGCAGGGTGCTGACCTTAGCTCCTTAAATAGCACTCTATGGTCAGCTGGAAGGAAAGGCTCTATTAAGTAATTTTCCCCCAATTCAGCCTTCAATGTACAGTGGGGTCCACAAGTTTGAGAGCGCTAGTGAAAAAGCTAGAAATTTCAGGATTTCCGAGTACATGTATAATCTACATTCAGTCTCACGCACAGTCGAGCGCTCTAGTCTTTCAAAGCATTCTCTTTACCGCAAGCCTCTATGGACGCGTTTGACGCAAGCACACTACAACTGCTTTGTGATACTCTTTAGTACATTCAACTGCATGTTCTGACAACATGGCCCACGTGTCTACAAAGATTGGGCTGCATGCTCAGTCCGTGCACACTGTGCTGATGATGAAATTTGCATCACGAGATGTAGCAGCACGGAAAAACCAAAGTATACAAAATGGGGGTTTTATATGGTTGCTTCTAATTGATTAGACTAATTACGTAGTCAAGGAAAGATCTGCAATTGGCCAAAAATTAACGGGCAAATTAAGGAAGCCAATAAGCAGGGTTGGGGAGTAACGGAATACATGTGACGGGAATACGTATTTAAAATACAAAATATAAGTAACTGTATTCCACTACAGTTACAATTTAAATCATTGGTAATTAGAGTACAGTTACATTCAAAAAGTATTTTGATTACTGAAGAGATTACTTTGCATTTTATTGTCATTTGTTTCATTTAATATTTAGTCCTTTCAGATGGAAAACGTTTATCCATATAAATGATGCGATCCAAAGTGCATTTGAACAGCGGTGAAACACTTTCTTATGATGTGTTACATTCATACGAGCAGACAGAGAAGTAAGTCTGAAGTAAGTTTGGAGCAGAAGAAATAAAAATAAACCTTGTGTAAATTGTCAGCTTCATGCTAAGCTAAAATGCTATTTCTAGCCATTTTACATGCACATGTTACCAGACACGATCATATTTGTTTATCAAGAAAATTCTTGTTAGATCATAATTAATTTTTTTCTAGTAAGACCTTTGATATTAGGGCAAAAATCATATTCTTGATAATAATTTTTATATTGTTTTCATGTAAAAAATATCTAAAAATCCTTAAAACAAGATCAGTTAGATTTATCTTGTTTTAGAAACAACACCGCATAAGATATTTATGTTTTTCAGAGAATGTATTTTTAATGTGTATTTTGTTTTACTGTACTGGCAGAGTTTTTATAGTCAAAACAAGTGAAAAAATCTACCAGTGCTGAAGAAGTAATCCAAAGTATTTAGAATACGTTACTGGCCTTGAGTAATCTAACGGAATATGTTACAAATTACATTTTACGGCATGTATTTTGTAATCTGTAGTGGAATACATTTCAAAGGTAACCCTCCCAACCCTGACCAATAAGGTATTAGTGAGTCCCAGGTGAAAAGGATTCTCCATTGAAAAGGAGTTACTTTTTAGAAACACTCTAGGGTGGAGGGTGCTCTCTGGTGACTTGGATGACTTGTGACAATTATTTCTTATTAATTTTACATCAAAACCTTTCTTATTTGCGCACTACCAAAATCTTAAACTTTGTTTATTTCCTGTTTTAAATAAGATTTTCAATCCAAGATTGTCAGTGTTGTCTTAGACCTTTGGACTCCACTATAACAATATTGTTGCACAACAAAAACTATGTTCTGACCTTAAGTCGACACACTAGCCAAAGTGTGTTTACTCAACGGCAAAAAAATATTTTCATAGTTTGAAAGTGTATGCACTATGCATAATCCCCTAGAACATTATAGTTTGCTAGCTAATGCTTTTTGCAGGGAGAGATTGGGGAGAATTGGAAGACTTATTTTGGATCCAAAACACACAGCCTAGGTAAATAAGAAATTAGCATGTTCAGCACCTTCACAGTGCCCAGAGCAACTATTAATCAACCAGCAATCATGCCAAGATGAAACAATGCTCAGCTAGAGCTTAGCACAAGCTATTCATCAACTGAAGCTATTCAATCGTTGAAGCCACCAGTCTGCGTTATTTCAACTACACTTTAAAAAAGTGTGTTTAATAGCAGAATTCCTGGTGAAGAACTACAGTGCCCATGATCATAAGAGGGATAATACACCAATCAGAGAATTGCAGCAAACAAAGCACACTAAAAAAACTCTGCAGCGACCGCCCACTCCCATGACGTACTGTGGATGACGTAATCAAGTGGGTCTCCCAACACTCTCAAGCAAATTATATATTTGTGTATGTCTGAATATTTTTCTATATTCTTTAAATATATTGATTCTATACTTAAATTCAACAACTTTAAATCAATAGTTTTAGATTTCTCCATCGTTTTTTATTTGATTGCATCATTCGCAATGTTCATTCCCACATTAAAGACATTAAAGCACACAGTCTTGTTTTTTTTGTCTCTTTGTCGATTTTTAAATAGTTTTTTGCTTCAAATCAAGGTTTGTAATGTTGTAATTTACCTCGGAGCTGGTTGGATTGGTTCATGGCTTACAACTCTTTTATGAAGGATTTTATGAAATCCCAAGGGGGAAAATCGTTTACAAAAAGGTGGTTTGCTACTCTAAGCTGGCCACCAAGCTTGCCAGACTTGTCTAGTTGGATGGTTTTAGAAGAGTTTTGGGCAATTGTCAGCAGGTCAGGTTGAGAGATCAGCTGACCAGCCTGCTAAATCAGCTGATCACCAGCTTGACCATACTGGGAATCCAGCTAAGACCAGTAAACCACCTCAGGCCGGTTTCAGATGATTTAGTAGGAAAACTTGTGTGCAGGTCCCCATTCTTCAAACGTGTCCTGATAAGTTTTGGGATAAACATGGGACTTTCTTCTCTTCAAATAATGCTTTAAGATTATCCAGCTATGTTATAAGATCATCATATTCAGAATTCTACATCCTGCTCACTGACAGGCTAATTATTCCAATATATATCCCGGTTTTATGCCAAGTTTTCCTCAAATTTATCTTGAGTAAACCCCTTTTTACGACTCTACAAAGACACTCAGGACTCTTAATTGTTCATTTTGTATCATCTTGTAATGACACTCAGCTTTTCGAAAAGGCCTGCTAGCAAGATCTACTTGTAAGTGTTGGCTGAATGGTGAAACAGCTGTGTTGAATTTCAGTCTTTTAGTTTGAGCCAAATCGTTAGTGCTATCTGCACTGGGATCTGGAGACCAGCGGTGGAGGTGAACCTGACGTCCGGCCTGAGCTCAAACAATAGGCCACGTGCGCATGTTTGCTGTTGAATTTGTCACAGTGAGACCAAACCATCTGTTGGAGGAGACCATATGGGGAAATTTACACTAGCTCAAGTGTGCAACTTTTGCTGTATAACAATAACAATGAGAGGTTGCCATTGGGAGTTTTTATTGGCAATGCAGCATAGAGGATTACGTGTTGACAGTTGAAGCCATTCCCTCAGGCATATCTGGCTCTCATTTGCTTACAAAATATGTTTGTTATGAGAACAATTATGGACAAAGACCATGCAGGACCCATGTGTATGCCGTTGCTATGGAAATCAAACTTATGAGTGGATATACAGTGAGGTTCAAAAGTCAGATGTTTCTATTTAAAATCTTTCTCATTTTTAAAATATTTTTTGTTCCCATTACAAATTATATAATCAGCATAACAATTTGAGTGAAAAGTTGAACTGAAAAACTACCATGAATTTGATAGTATTTGGTATGCCTCCATCTTGCTATTTCTTATTTATTTTACGTCATAACATTTCTTTGTATAAATTTTACATAAAAAAAAAAAAAAAAAATCAAAATCCTTTAACTTTATTTATTTACATTTCAAATCCCATATTTTGAATGTGGACTCAGACTTTTGAACCTGTATAGACTAACAAAACATCACATCACATTCCATACCAATAAATTGACCATGTTTACAAAATCCCTTATATTTCAACTAGATTATTATAAACTAGGCATTTTTCCTAGTATATGTCTAGACAATGCATCCAAATTGCTGTTTCCTCTTTTCTGAAGGATCCTCTAAAATGACTGTCTACAGAGCCATCAAACAATCTGGTTTCCTGGAGGGGTTGCTAGATGTCAAGAACATTAAAAAGGGTGAAACCGAATGGTTTGATGTTAGGGGGGTTTGTACCCATAATTGATAGGTGGAGTTTAGCAGCCTTAACTAGACGATGCAGGAAGGTTTGTAATTTGGCCCAGTACCACAACCCCCTAACTCAGCACAAAGTTTTTATGGGAAAAATGGGTCACTGAATGCATTTGTAAGAATTTTGTAATGGTTCCGACCAAAAGAACTTGCTCTTATTTAAATTAACCATGATTTCACTATAGTAAAACTGCAGTTTTTTTTTTAAGGAATCACTGCTATGATTTTACTACACATATAAAAAATATGGTTAAAATATGTTTACTGTAGTAAAACTATGGAAAATTTTGTGGTTAGTGTGATTTTACTACAATTATCATAGTTGAACTGATTAATTTAGTAAAACCATGGTTCCCTATCTGTCGCTCACTCGACGTTGTGTCGATGTAGTGACACTAGGGGTCACTCTTGGGAGCCCGAGACTCCTCTGGTCTTTGATAAAAGGCCAATGAAAATTGGCGAGTGGTATTTGCATGCCACTCCCCCGGACATACGGGTATAAAAGGAGCTGGTATGCAACCACTCATTCAGATTTTCTCTTTGGAGCCGAATGGTCATGCTCACTGAGCTGAATTACTACTGTTCATTCACCTCTGCTGGATCTGATGGCGCATTTCAGCATCTTCTCCCTCCTCTGCACTGGTGCACTGCAGAGAACGCCCCTGGACGCTTCGACAGAAAAAAGAGAGTATATTTCTCTAAAAGAGTGGCACACACGGAACATCTTTTTAAAGACACGTCTTTTTAAAGATGCCTTTCCGATTGTGTGTTATTCCTGGTTGCGGTCGTTATCTCTCAACTTCGGATGGTCATGATCGCTGTCTTTCGTGTCTGGGCGCGACCCACATGGAGGCAGCGTTCGTGGATGGTTCATGTTCTCACTGCGAGAACATGACCATGGCAACGTTGCGGTCGCAGCTTGCTTTTGTAAAGAAGCAAGCCACCTCAGCGGCTCCCCGTCTCGGTCTTTCTACCTACGGGTTTGAGGCCAGCGCGGCTAGCACTGGGGGCGATTTGGAGACCCCAATGGTATTGCCTCCGCCGGGTATCCCCCCGCGGACCTCCCATTCTCCAGCATACTCGTCTGCCCCTTTCGGGCTTCCGGATGAGTCCGCCGGCTCGTCTCATGGCGAGTCTGGCCTCTTGTTCGGAGCCCGCGAAGATGATGAGCTCTCGAGCACAGCATCGGAGAGCGGGCTTGTCCAGTCGGACGCTGAAGCCTCAGCTGGGCTGCCCCCTTCGGGAGCCAAGCCCTGCTCCAGTGCCTTTCTTCCCGGAAGTGCACGAGGAGCTGACGAAATCGTGGGGGGCACCTTTTATTGCCCGGCCCCGATTCCTCGGTCCCCCTGCCCTCACTACCCTCGATGGCGGGGCGGCCAGGGGCTATATGCCGATTCCCCTGGTGGATAAGGCGCTCGCTGTGCACCTATGCCCACAGAGCGCCGCCACCTGGCGCGGACGCCCTAAGCTCCCGTCTAAGCCCTGTAGGTTCACGTCATCCCTGACGGCTAAAGCCTACAGTGCTGCTGGACAAGCCGCCTCTGCCCTGCACGCCATGGCTATCCTGCAGGCTAAAAGAACTGCACAAGGGTAGTTCCACACCAGATCTGATGCAGGAGCTGCGCTCGGCGACCAACCTCGCTCTCCGAGTGACGAAGGTCATGCCGCGGTCTCTCGGGCGGACGATGGCCACATTAGTGGTCCAGGAGCTCCACCTTTGGCTCAACCTGGTCGAGACTGGTGAGGCCAACAAGACACGGTTCCTTGCTGCCCCCATTTCCCAGGCTGGCCTATTCGGCGACACCGTCGAGGACTTTTCCCAGCAGTTCTCGGTGGTGAAGCAGCAGACGGAGGCTATCTGGCATATCCTGCCCCAGCGCGGCTCAAGATCCCACACCCCATCTGCTCATCGCCAAGGGCGTCCCCCTGCATTGACTGCACCAGCTCCGCCGCAGCCCGCCCCTTTGGCCCGGCCCTGGCATGGAGCCCACCGCAGGAAGCAGACGCCACCCGTCTCACAGTCGGCCGCTAAGAACCCACGGAGGTCGTCAAAATGCCCCTGAGACGGGCGACCCAGGGTCGAAGAAACCCACTCACCTGGAGCTGGTAAGAAGACCACTCCATCCCCCGGTGCAGGGCTGGGTGGAGAATCTTTTGTTGCCTTTTTGTTTGATTTCGCTGCATGCCCAAGTGGCTGCGGTACCCAAAAGTTCAGCAAAAAAGCGGTTTCCTTCTTCCCTGGGTCACATGCCCAGTGTGCACGGTCGTCATCACGACTACAGTCCACAGGTTTTTCCTTGAAGGATTGGCGCTCCAGTGGTGGTCTTCCCGCCCCTGAGCGCCCAGCTGTGGCACACAGCCGCCCCAGAGATGCGCAGTCAGATCAGTGCTTTCCTTCCTGCAGGAGAGGTTGGAAGGGAGGCTGTCCCCTTCCACCTTGAAGGTGTACGTTGCAGCCATAGCAGCACACCATGAAGCAGTCGACAGTAAGTCCTTAGGGAAGCATGACCTGATCATCAGGTTCCTGAGAGGCGCCAGGAGGCTGAATCCCTCCAGACCGTGCCACGTTCCCTCATGGGACCTCTCTGTAGTTCTTCAGGGTCTACAGAGAGCCCCCTTTGAGCCTTTGCAGTCAGTGGAGCTTAAGGCACTCTCCTTGAAGACTGCCCTCCTGACTGCGCTCACTTCCATCAAGAGGGAAGGAGACATTATCTGTCAGCGAAACGTGCCTGGATTTCGGTCCGGGCTACTCTTACGTGATCCTGAGACCCTGACCAGGCTATATGCCCAAGGTTCCCACGACCCCTTTTATGGATCAGGTGGTGAACCTGCGAGCGCTGACCCAGGAGGAGGCAGACCCAGCCCTATTGTTGCTGTGTCCGGTGCACGCTTTACGCATCTATTTGGATCGCACGTAGAGCTTTAGAATCTCTGAGCAGCTCTTTGTCTGTTTTGGTGCACAGTGGAAAGGAAGCACTGTCTCCAAGCAGAGGATCGCCCACTGGCTCATTGACGCCATAGCTATGGCATATCACGACCAGGACATGCCGCCCCCGGTAGGGCTATGAGCCCATTCTACCAGGGCTGTAGCAGCCTCCTGGGCCCTGGCCAGGGGTGCCTCTCTAACAGACATTTGCAGAGCAGTGTGCTGGGCAACACCCAACACCTTTGCAAGGTTCTACAACCTCCGGGTGGAACCGGTTTCATCCCAGGTAATGGCACGCAATACAAGCGAATAAGCCCGGGATAGCCGGCCGGGTGTATCGCTTGCACATAGCGCCTTCCACCTCTTTTGAGCTGAAGACGTGCACCATTAATTCCCAGTAGTGTTCACAAACTATGTTCCCTGGTTGACTTCCTCCGAGCCCTGTGGCAGTCGAGTTTTCGGAGAGACTCGCTGCCAGCTCAGTACACGTGCTAACTAAGAGCCCTGTTCTGGGGTAGATGCTCCACATGTGGTGGTTCCCTGTAAGGTAAAACCCCATGCGATGTATATCTTCCGCTAATTCGTTTCCCTGTTGGCAAACTGCGTCTTCCTCGGGCAGAGCCCCTCTGCCCCAGTCTCCATGTTTGTAGTAACTCCTCCCCTACATCGACACAACGTCGAGTGAGTGACAGATAGGGAACGTCATGGTTACTTGCGTAACCTCCATTCCCTGATGGAGGGAACGAGATGTTGTGTCCCTCCTGCCACAACGCTGAACTACCCACTGAAATGGCCGGACCTTGTCTCGGCTCCTCAGCATAAAACCTGAATGAGTGGTTGCATACCAGCTCCTTTTATACCCGTATGTCCGGGGGAGTGGCATGCAAATACCACTCGCCAATTTTCATTGGCCTTTATCAAAGACCAGAGGTGTCTCGGGCTCCCAAGAGTGACCCCTAGTGTCACTACATCGACACAACATCTCGTTCCCTCCATCAGGGAACGGAGGTTACGCAAGTAACCATGACGTTAATTTTCGTAAGGGATGGATAAAGCTAATGCGAGGGAATGTAAAACTATTTGAGAAAATAAATTCCCTCCCTGTCCTCTAAGGGGCTCTATATTTTTTCATACAATGAAACAATGACTTGTGCTGTCAAGATCCAAAAAGTGACAAAAACACCATTAAAAGGGGTCCATACATCTCGTTTGCTATATTCCAAGGCTTCTGTGGCCATACGATAGCGATTGTGTATTGTTATTTGTCATATTTGTCATTCATTTTTATTATACTGTATGTTACAGAGTGACCAGGATTGAAAAATTCCCCTTTTGTGCTCCACAGAAGAAAGAAAATCATAAGGGTTTGGAATGACATACACTGATGAGCCAAAACATTATGACCACTGGTGCAGTGAATAACATTGATCATCTCTGTAAAAGACCTCTGTTTGGTCGGGAAAGGAGGAAGCTGGGACCCGGCTGAGCAGTCAACATAAAGTTTTAATGATACAAATAAACTTCAACATAACATAAAAGACACACACAAACATAACTCTGTGTGTCTCTCACTCTCTCACTGGCGTCTCCGGCTCCCCTTTATCTCTCTCTCCCGCTGATTAGGTGACTCTGCGCTGGCCGTGCACCCTCACAACCCGGCCACGCCCTCCTCCTCGTCACACTCCTCCACTGCCCGATTCAGGCCGGGGCGCTATCCAGACTGGCTTACTCCCCCTCCTCCCTTCCTGGAGGGGAGGTGTTGCCCTTTTGGCCTGCCTTCCCCGCCTCCTGGGAAACTGAGAGAGATGAGGGGAGGGAGAGGGAAGAGAGAAAGAGTGAGCGGGAGAGACAACGAGAGAGAGAGGAGAGAGGGAGAGAAAAACTGGCTCGCCAGTCCTGAACACGGCGTCCACTGGTCCTCAGCCGCTCTGCCCCCGGCAGACGGTAGCAGCTCCTCCACACCCTGGCGGACGGCTGCGGTTACTCCGCGACCTGGCAGATGGCAGCGGAGAGTTCTCCCGGACAGCTCTTCCTCCTTCCCGGGTTTCAGCACCAGTGTAATGAGGTTCTTAAAATGGGCAAGGAGGAGGTGGGAACAAGCTGAACAACGTAAAATTTTAATAACAAACTGAACTCAAATGTAAAATAAACTGCAAAACAAAGATGCACACACACAGCTTTGTGCATCTCTCTCTCTCGAACTAGCATCTCTGGCCCCCCTTATCTCTCTCCTGCTGATTAGTCAACTCAGCGCCAGGCATGCGTCATCACGGCCTGGCCACACACCCCTCCTCGTCATACTCCTCCACCACCAGATTCAGGTCAGGGAGGCCTGACTGTTGCCCTTTCAGCCATCCTTCCTCAGGCCGGCCTTCCCTGCCTCCTATGGGAAACTGAGAGCCACGCTATCACCTGGTCCTCAGCCGCTCCTCCATCCCTTGGCGGATGGCAGTGGTTCCTCCGGCTCCTGGCAGATGGCAGAAACTCCTCCGTCCCCTGGTGGACGGCAGCGGCTCCTCCGCTTCCCGGCGGACGGCAGCAGCGTGGATTTCACAACAGCGCATCCCTCCTCCTTCCTGGGTTTTGGCACCAAATGTAAAAGACCTCTGGTCGGTCAGGAAAGGAGGAAGCTGGGACCTGGCTAAGCAGTCAACATAAAGTTAAACACAAACATAACTCTGTGTGTCTCTCTCTATCACTGGCATCTCCAGCTCCCCTATATCTCTCTCTCCAGCTGATTAGGTGACTCCGTGCCGGCCATGCACCCTCACAGCCCGGCAACGCCCTCCTCCTCATCACACTGTCCTAACAAGGTCAAGGTCTGGGTAGATTAGATGGTAATCGAACAATCAGTTCTCATAATCAACATGTTGAATGTGGGAGAAATGGGCAGGAGTAAAGACCTGAGTGACTTTGACAAGGGCCAAATTGTTATGGCCAGATGACTGGGTCAGAGCATCTCTGAAACAGCAAGGCTTGTGGGGTGCTCCCAGTCAGCAGTGGTGAGAACCTACCGACAGTGGTCTGAGGAGGGACAAACTGGTGACAGGGTGTTGGGTGCCCAAGGCTCATCGATGCACAAAGGCAACAAAGGCTATCCCATCTGGTCCGAACCAACAGAATGTCTACTGTGGCACAAGTCATAGAAAACTTTAATGATGGTTACGGTAGGAATGTGTCACAACACACAGTGCATCGCACCCTGCTGTGTATGGGGCTGCGTAGATGCAGACCAGTCAGAGTGCCCATGATGACCCCAGTCCACCATCGAAAGCGCCTACAATGGGCATGCGAGTATCAGAACTGGACCTTGGAGCAGTGGAAGAAGGTTGCCTGGTTCGATGAGTCCCATTTTCTTTTACATCACGTGGACGGCCGTGTACGTGTGCGCAGTTTACCTGGGGAAGTGATAGCACCAGGATGCACTGTGGGAAGATCACAAGCCAGTGGAGGGACTGTGATACTCAGGGCAATGTTGCGAAACCCTGGGTCCGGCCATTCATGTGGATGTCAATTTGACACATCCCACCTACCTAAACATCGTTGCAGACCAGACACACCCCTTCATGGCAATGGTATTCCCTGATGGCAGTGGCCTATTTCAGCAGGATAATGTGTCCTGCCACACAGCACACATTGTTCGGGAATGGTTTGAGGAACATGTTGAAGAGTTCAAGGTGTTGCCCTGGCCTCCAAATTCCCCAGATCTCAATCCGATTGAGCATCTGTGGGATGTGCTGGACATACAAGTCTGATTCACGGTGGCTGCACCTTGTAACTTACAGGACTTGAAGGATCTGCTGCTAATGTCATGGTGCCAGATACCACAGGACACCTTCAGGGGTCGTGTAGAGTCCATGCCTTGGCAGGTCGGCGCTGTTTTGGTGGCACACGGAGGACCAACAGCATATTAGGCAGGTAGTCATAATGTTTTGGCTCATCAGTGTAAGGGGGTGAGAAAATAATGACAGAATTTTCGTGTTTGGGTGAATTATTTCTTATTGTGTAAACAACTGGAGAACTTGCTCATTCTGGAAAATAATCCAAAAAATGTGGCAGTGCATGCCAGCACCAGAATGCACAAAATCAACTGACTACAATGTTCTATCAAGTTCCCTCCATGTCAATTTCCTCTAGGTGGAGTTTAAATTCTCTGAAAGTCTCGCTCGGCAGATTTGAGAACATGTGGCGGTTGTCCTTGTTTTCACTGAGTTTGTGCTGATAGTAAATTAAAAACAATTTTCATGTGTCTTACATATCTTGGCTTTCAAACTATTGATGGAACTTCAATTATGCACAGGAAGACTGCTTAAGCATTGACAAGAACTTGTCTAGTTCATTATCAATCAAAGATATACTTGTACGTTTTATTTTAATTGCATTTCCTTTACGCCTGCCAATGTAAATCAGCATTACATGGGCGTCTTGCTCATATGTGCATTATGACATCACAATTGTAAACTTTCCGCAATGGTAGTCTCCCTGAGGCAAAAAATTGTAACATAAACATCTAAGATTCTAGTCGTGTGTTTGGAGTCCCACAGGGTAGCGCAACGTTCGTCATTAACTGACCCTTAACTGCAAAAGTTCAACACTATTGGCAGACAACTACAGCCAGACCTCTGCGAAAGCAGGCTTGCAATATTACGCCCTACTTCCCCTTGAGCTTTCTACGCTTTCTCCCCATTGTTTTCTTCACTTAATGGTTATTGTAAAAGATAACATCAACGTCTGATTTTCAACATCTTCCTTAAGTGTTTTATTTTTCTACATCCAAGTGGTGCTCATTTGGACATTCTGGACAAACCTGACCCTCTTGCTCGATGGCAGAGGGTTACCGTCAAATCAGAATTATATGTCCATAATTCATTAGGACTTCCCCCTCCAGACACTTGTATCATGTTTTATCAAGGTCTAACACTGACAGGAATTCCACTGGGAGTTTATCTGCAGAAAAAGACCAAAAACAAGCAAAGACTTTGAGGTGTCAGCAGTCTATCTTGAGTGCTGTCCTACATAGCATAATTAAAATAGTTACTCTGAAGTTAAAATGGTGCCCAACAAGAGGCAGAGATGTAACCAAGGATGGGACTAGAAATGCCTTAATCCCTGCAGTGTTTGGAGCCGTGTTTTTTTTTTTTGTTTTGTTTGTTTTTTGTTTTTTGCATCCGTTAACACAGTTTTTCAATTGTTTGAAATCGAATGCATAGGTGTGTAAAAAAATGCTGTGTTCTTGTGCGTGACGCGGTGCAACGGTCAAAGATGTCCATCTAGCGCATGTTTAATGACACTTAAAAAAGTTTGGTATAAATGGCCCCTTTTACAAATAAACACACTAACACAAACACATATGTGAATTTCTTACCATGTCATGATTTAATGCACCAGGCTGCAGTGTTGGGGAGTAACAAGTATAGCAATGGTAACTGTTAATTTCAGTAGTGTGACAGTAGCTTATCTTTTTTAATATAGTGTACCTACTGTAGCTCTTCCGGTAACTACATTTCCCATAAGTAGAAATGTATTGTGGAAAAAACTCTACATTGTTGTTTTTATGTCACGTTGCATCTTTGTTTGTTTTAGATCTTTTCATCTGGAAAGCATCGCATTCTAATTAACATCCGCTAAACATCTTAAAGAAGATCAGATTTACAAAAATATTCTAAATCATAAACATTTCAAAGACATCTGCTTAATGTTTTATTGACCTCCAAGAGGAAATGTATTGCAGACGCTAAAAAATACATCTTCCAGATGTAAACAAACACATCAAATAGACGTCTGGATAATGTACGTATACTAAAAGGGTTTTTAAACTGTCCTGTATTGTTGGTTCTTTCTGACAGTTCGTGTAAATAAATTAATTCAAAAAATGATTTAGCGATTCAAGTCCCTACTTCATGGCCAGGGTTGGGGAGTAACGGAATACATGTAACGGTATTACGTATTTAAAATACAAAATATAAGTAACTGTATTTAAATTGTAACTACAGTTACAATTTAAATCATTGGTAATTAGAATACAATTACATTAAAAAAGTATTTTGATTACTGAAGAGATTACTTTGCATTTTATTGTCATTTGTTTCATTTAATATTTAGTCCTTTCAGATGGAAAACATTTATACATATAAATGATGCGATCCAAAGTGCATTTGAACAGCGGTGAAACAATTTCTTATGATGTGTTACATTCATACGAGCAGACAGAGAAGTAATTTTGAAGTAAGTTTGGACAGAAGAAATAGAAATAAACCTTGTGTAAATTGTCATGTGAACATTTAGCTTTATGCTAAGCTAAAATGCTATTTCTAGCCATTTAACATGCATCTGTTATCAGGCACAATTACACTACGGGTCAAAAGTTTTGAAACACTTGACTGAAATGTTTCTCATGATCTTAAAAATCTTTTGATCTGAAGGCATATGCTTAAATGTTTGAAATTAGTTTTGAAGACAAAAATATAATTATGCCACCATATTCATTTATTTTATTACAAAACTAAAATTTTATTTAAAAAAAAAAGTTTTTTGAAATTGATGACTTGGACCGAATAATTATGAAAAGCAGTCAATAAGTGCCCAACATAGATGGGAACTCCTTCAATACTGTTTTAAAAGCATCCCAGGGTGATACCTCAAGAAGTTGGTTGAGAAAATGTCAAGAGTACATGTCTGCAAATTCTAGGCAAAGGGTGACTTTGAAGATGCTAAAATATAACACAGTTTTGATTTATTTTGGATTTTTATTCACAACATAATTCCCATAGTTCCATTTATGTTATTCCATAGTTTTGATGACTTTATTATTATTCTAAAATGTGAAAAGAAAAATATATATATATATATATATATATATAATAAAGAATGAGTAAGTGTTTCAAAACTTTTGACCGGTAGTGTATATATATATTTTTTATCTAGAAAATCCGTGTTAGATCATTTTTGTTTTTTTCTCTAGTAAGACCTTTGATATAAGGGCAAAAATCTTATTCTTGATGAGAATTTTTGTATTGTTTTTCTGTAAAACTGTCTTTAAAAATAATCCTTAGAACAAGATCAATTTGCTTTATTTGGTTTTGGAAGCAACGCTGCATAAGATATTTAGGCTTTTTTCAAATAATGTATTTTTAATGTGTATTTTGTCTTACTGTACTGGCAGATTTTTTATAGTCAAAACTGCTGAGAAGTAATCCAGAGTATTTACATTATGTTACTGACCTTGTGTAATCTAATTAAATATGTTCCAAATTACATTTTATAGCATGTATTCTGTAACCTGTAGTGGAATACATTTAAAAAGTAACCCTCCCAACCCTGATCACGGTGTGGCACTCTAATGACTTTAAATTAAAGCGATATATTAGAGCGATATTTAGTGAAATGCTGCTAAGTACTGTTTTGAATAAGTTAAATAAATTAGGCTATATTCAATTTTTTTGTATAAATGTATGTATTTTTCTGTCACCCTACATCCATCTATCTATCTATCTATCTATCTTGCTTTCTTATCTAAGCAATCTAACAAAATTTTAGGAGGAGCTACTATATTTCTTATGCAGAGAGAGGATGATAATATGAATGTGCACCCTGATAATGCCAGTTCAAATCTGCATTACAAGGGAAATATTCAGTGTTAAAACTGTACTTGTTCTACCCTACTGTAAATTTAGTAGCTGCACAAAGTACAGTTTCCAAGTAGCTTCCCCAACTCTGCTGCAGAGAAAAAATACAGAACCTACATCTCTTTACTGTCTAATGTCTGCTACATCCTAATGTCAAACCCAGAAATCAGTTAATGGCCCTTAGCAGTGTTTGTTGACTAAAAATTTTTCATAATACTTTTTTTTTAAATTTTTTTTTTTTTACCCCAGATGTGTTTAAACTCATTCTTAATACATCAAAATCGCCACTATTTTTGAGCATGCCTTATATCAGACTGCGGCACCCTGCACTGCAGTCTAATGTGGACCCTTCTCGGAAAGCTTCAGAAATCCCTTCTGTTTTTCATTGAGGCCAGTAACAGCTCCATAACAGCACTTTCATTATGTTTGTGGGTTCCAGGTCTGTGTTTAGCTCCTGCGGCCAGTGCAGGCATCATACTCATGATTAGAGACCAGTCAGCGGTGCATCTTGGGTGATGAGTTTTGCGGGCTCATCATGAGGTTGAGATTAATCTTTGAAACTAAATGGTGGCGACAGCACAAGTGTGTCGCACTTCAACTTAAAGAAAAAAAATACAAATTAAATTGTTTTAATATGAAATAAATGAGTCTCTTCCATCTTTTTACATTTTTTACCTAAGATTTTTGTGCCAGTAGTGGCACCAAATGTCATTTAAATCTGTTTGTTTGAAAGGCCCGACTGGGCTGGACATAACAACACTGTCTCAAGCAATGGTGTTTTTGGAGCATGACTACCTGTTTGGATTAACAATGGCAAATGTGGGGAGCAGGCACGTGTAGAGGGGGTGGCTCCAGGGGCTCGAGCCCCTGCTCTTTTGCTTAGGTGCCCCTCTGACGGAGCAATGGCTTAGGGTGTGAAAGCTTGCACACCCAAATTAAATTACTTCTTTAAGCTTAATAGGCTAATAGTATAAATGGGTGTAAAAATGCATCAATATTATCCTAAAACTTCATCGATTATGGAATTTAATAATAACAATACCCGATGTGTTGTCTTAGAAACACGCGTACTCTTGCGCACTCTCAGCGTGACTGAGGAAACAAGCACACACCTTAAATTAAGAAATTTGTGCATTCTTTTGTTCAACACAATGCATTATACATTTATTTTTTATCCACAATTACATTTTTGAACCAGAGAATGTAACCTAAACCCAGGTGTTTTTATTATTATTATTTTTATTTCCTGTAAAGTACAAATTATCCCACCATTTATATTTTCGTCTTTAGCATATTTTGGAAAATAATTATGAATATAAATTAATTTAATCAAATTTTATGACAAATTATTAAGCCTAAAATGTGGATATATTACCAGGACTGCCTACTCCATTGATAAAAGTGTCATTAACTTGTTTAGTTAAGCATTTAAAATGTAACACAGGGCTAATGAAAATAATTTTAGAAAAAAATTAATTGAGGTCATGTACGCGCACCCACCCAGTCCGACGGACAATTTTGAAGCGACTACCCCTCAAGTATCAGATTAGAGCCCTTGCCTCTCAAAATGTCTGTGCACGTCCCTGGTAGGGAGTGTTTGAAACTTGTTTTGCAGATTGGTTTGGGGCCGCTAGTTACGCAAAAATGATACACGTCACCTTTAACTATTAAAACTGCATCACTGTATGTTTACATCAGTTGTGAAGATAAAAATAAAAGAAGCTTGAGGTTGTAGAAGCAATTTTTGCTTTTTAGGAAGCTGTACAAATGCATTTCCCCTTTCTTGCTAAATATCTTTAAAAAGAGATCCTCTTCAATGTCTTCAAGTTTCAAAAGGAAATTTCCGTTGTGGCATTTACTCTAAACTGCTAAAGATTTTTTTTTTTTTTTTACATTGCAGAGATTGTATAATGTGTAATAACTGAAAAATTACATCCCTGCCAAGTATTTAATTTTCTAGCACAAAATCTGTAGCCAAAAGGCAACTAATGTTTTAAATCTTAAAGATAAGACAAGTACAATATAGGACTAAGATTTACATTAGTATTGTAATTGAACCTTGTGAAGTCAGGTCTAAGATAACATCAGTTACTCTACATTCTCATCAGAACCATATGGGACACTAATCCAGTGTTATAGACCTGATGAATCCACCCTGTTCACCGTGGAAACAGTAATTTATGACAAAATTTTAATTAAGGCACAGTGTCTGGGGTTTTGTAGATATTGGCTCAAGGGGAAATGTAGGCCTGACATATACCCTGCTCTCATAGGTACACACTCACACACATTTTCTGACATTACATAAAATATAGTGCACAATTATTTCGTATTGGATGGTATGGTGGTTGCCTAGTGTCAAAAGCAGTTTAGCAATATAGGCATTGTTGTGTATGTATATTTAATAAACTATATATATATATACAGCTCTGGAAAAAATAAGATACCACTAAGCTGAATATATATATTTGTTTCACTTTTGCTGTATATATTCTGTATATCCTTATATCTTGTAATGATTAATTATAGAAATATGTAAAATCAATGCTCAGTCAACACATATGGCAAGCCAATTTAGCTTTTAATGCTCTGAGTGTTACTAGTTGTAATTGCATTTTTACAGGTAGTAATTCAAGCAGACAGCTCTTCAACAGATTTTCTACTAGAAAGAATTCCAATTACAGAGCTCTATAATTTCTTTTTTACTAGTAAGAATTCCACATAGAGTTCTCTTTTTGCATTTTTACTAGTAAAAACCTTAAAGATATCTACAATTGCTTTTTTACTAGCAAAAATTATCATTACAGAACTCTCTAATTATATTTTTACTAGTAAGAATGCAATTGCAGAGCTCTGCAATTGCATTTTTTCTAGTACAAATTCCAGTTAAAGAGCTCAGTTCTTACTAGTAAAAAATCAGTTACACAGCTCTACAATTGTATTCTTACTGGTAAAAACTTTAGATGCAAAATAGAAGTGATTACACAAATTTCTATTTCCAAATGCCTTTAATTTTACTTTAATATTGAGATGACAACTCGGATATGCTTTGTTACTGACTGATAATATATAATCACTATATTAATTCACCTCTTTTGAAAAGTATTTAAGAGCGGGGAAAAAAAACACCATGTAAAATATGATAATAAAATGTATTATAATAATATATAAATGACATCACAACTGTTAAATGACAGAAGTCAAAGCTTTCTAAAAATTCCACATTTATATACTTTTGTCACAAATGAAAAAACAATTTCTACCTGTCATAAATGCATACGCATGGTTCGCTTTGGTTGGACTGCAAAAAAAAAAACAAACAAAAAAAAAAAAAAAGAGAGAGAGAGAGAGAGAGAGAGAGAAGAGTTTATGGGACAGGCAAGGATTTATATCAGCCCAATAGTGGCAGTCCTAATCACACCAACATGGTTATTTACAATGCCAAAGTTGCAGTTGTAGATCTCTCTTAATAGAATTCTAACTAGTAAAATTTAAGTTAGAGCACTCCGTAATTGAAGTAATTACTAGAAAAATTAAATTAGAGGTCTCTCTAATTGGAATTCTTACTAGTAAAAATGCAATTCTGACGAGTAACACTGACACTGAGAACATTGAAAAACAATTTGGCCATCCATAAACATATGTATCACACAAATGTATAAACACTGCTTTAAGTATTGTTTGACATCTTCATTTATTTATTTTTTTTTTGGATTATTTTCATATTCAGCCAGTCAAACATTTGCCTAGTGTGTCAGCTCAGCAAATTATGAGGAAGGGCCCTGTTTATAGCTCTCTTAAACTCTGATGGCTTTTTAAAGTATTACAATCAGCTTAACAATTTTCTATATTCAAAATGCCACATTCACGTGCAAAATGACTCGAATTCACATAAATTATTAAGTGTTTGATGCTAAGGACAAGTCACGCTGATCTACAATTATACCCACTGGCAGCACTTTGATACATTTGTTTATGAGTGTGTAATTGACAAGGTGATTATGTGGTTTTCCGTTTCATGTTTGCTCATCCCATGTGTGTGCTGAGTACATGCACACCCACACAAGCAGTAAACTGTGCTGGTCTGATTCATTTTAGCGAAACGGTTCATTCGAATTGTTCGCTTCAATGGATCATTTTAACAAATGGATTCAGCTATTAATTTTCTGGTTGTAAATGAACATGGCGTTTTGCTTGGCTTCTCATGTTACTTACAATACAGTTTGCACCTGAAGTGTCCCTTGGAAACAAGGAAAATACGTCTTTCATAATCATAACAATGAACTATAATCTTTCCATTTTTATTTACTGAAGTCATAATTTAAATTGTTAACAATGCACACTTATTTATAACCTACATTAGATCATACAAGAATCTGGTCCAGACAAGTCTTTTACTTACCGTTGGCTTGGATCGATTTATTAAAAGGAAATAATTCAAATGAACGGTTCATTTGTGATTCATACATCTCTACGCTAGTAGATACGCAAGACATACAATTTTACTGACTAAAAACTGTTTGGGCTTTTAAGATACCTATTGGTGTAAAATGAACAGTCACAATGTTCTTACACCAACTAGGCTTAATAAGCCGACAATGTGTGTGGTCAGGTAAACGCATTAAATGGCTTTCCTTTATTGGTGTACAGTTATAACCCGCTTAAGAATACACCGATCTACACAGGTAGATTTTTGCCCATTAACCCGATTTCCCATGGCATGTAAACACCCTTACTGGCGTTCTTACCGGCTTATCCAATGTGCACAAGCCTTGTCACGTATCAACTTCAGAAGAAGAGAACAGACCTTATTCACAGTACCGCCATCTTTGATTTTTGAAGTGAATGAAAACGAGGCTGTGAGGGATAGATTTACTGTCTGGCATCTGCTGTTTTGAGCTCCTAGATCACATCTAATTTCCTAAAACTCATTATCTACTAAAAATTTTTGTAAAGATGTTTTTCTTTTTTTTTTTTCAATGTCTCTTCAGCGGAACGATTCAAAACACTTTACACAACAGTACTACACATTGAAGAGACTGTACATCCATCCCTCACAGCCTCACTGTCATTCCCATCAAAAATCAAAGATGGTGTTACTGTGAATAAGGCGAATAACCCGATTATTTCAAATCTCATGCAAATGTGGTTTTCTTGCTATGTCTTGCTATTTTTTTTTTTTAAATAAGATGGTTTTTGGTGTGTATGTAAACGGGCTCATGTTTTACTTGAAAAAATAAACATGTAATCTTGCCCCAGTGGTCAACAAATCTAAGATAAAGTAAGCCAACTTCCACATATTGTTCAATGACCACCATGAAAAGAATTAAAATCAAAGATTCACAAATAATCTTTCAAATTGCATGATTCTCATGAGTCAATCCATTTGAAATGGTTCAGTCACTCCTAAACCAACATCGCCACCTGCTGCACTATACTGAAATACATTAATGGGCAACAGAATACAAAAGCATCGTTCTTCAAGACATCAGAATTAAATCTACAATGCCCAGCCCTTAATCTTTCTCGAGATGACAAGCTACAGTTCACTGGTAGCTGCAAAGCAAACAACAATCAGAGGGCAAAACAAACTGTCAGGGAGAAATGGTGTGACTGGATAGCAATAGTATTAAACCTGAAAACCAGTTTAGATTTTGTGCATGCATACACCGATCAGCCACAACATTAAAACCACCTGCCTAATATTGTGTAGGTCCCCCTCATGCCGCCAAAACAGCGCCAACCCGCATCTCAGAATAACATTCTGACATGATATTCTTCTCACCCCAAGTGTACAGAACAGTTATCTGAGTTACTGTAGACTTTGTCAGTTCGAACCAGTCTGGCATTTCCGTCTGTAGAACTGCCCCTCACTGGATGTTTTTTGCTTCTGGCACCATTCGGAGTAAACTCTAGAGCTGTTGTGTGTGAAAATCCCAGGAGATTAGCAGTTACAGAAATTCTCAAACCAGCCTGTCTCGCACCAATAATCACGCCACAGTCCAAATAACTGAGATCACATTTTTTCCTCATTCTAATGGTTGATGTTAACATTAACTGAAGCTCCTGACCCATATCTGCATGATTTTATGCACTGCTGCCACACGATTGACCGATTAGATAATCGCATGGATGATTGTTGGTGCCAGACGGGCTGGTTTGAGTATTTCTGTAACTACTGATCTCCTGGGATTTTCACGAACAACAGTCTCTAGAATTTACTCAAAATGGTGCCAAAAACAAAAAAAATATCCAGTGAGGGGCAGTTCTGTGGATGGAAATGCCTTGTTGATGAGAGAGGTCAACAGAGACAAAGTCTACGGTAACTCAGATAACCACTCTGTACAACTGTGGTGAGAAGAATAGCATATCAGAATGCTATTCTGAGATGCGGGTTGGTGCTCTTTTGGCAGCATGAGGGGGACCTACACAATATAAGGCAGGTGGTTTTAATGCTGCGGCTGATCGGTGTATACCATTATAAACCATTCAAAAAATCTTAAGGAATACCAAGAACATATAAAATACTTGGGAAGTATTTGGTAACAGAGGTCTTAGAAAACACAGGAACAATTAGCATTACAGCAAGCAAGCAATGCACCAAAAATAGCATTCCACAAATAAAATGTAGTCTTGCATTAACTTTAAAAGGGGTTTAAAGAAGAAAACCTGAAACAGTTACTTTAAAATAACTTACATTTACAAAATACACAGCTTGCATGCACATATTTGGAGGCTTACTAAAAAAAAAAAAAAGAAAAAAACATTAAAAAAAAATCAAGCTACCAATCAATGGTGAACAGTTTTCCTATACACTCAACCTGTGGAAATCTATTAAGAATCACAAAGTAAATCACAAATCACATTTAAACTGAGTTGATGTCACATTAATTCATAGCGAGTAGGCAAAAAAAGGATGTATGGCAACTAGGGTTGCAAAGAGGCGGAAAATGTCCGGTAAATTTCCAGAAACTTTCCATGGGAAGTTAAGCTGGTGAATTTTGGAAATATTGGAAAAAACTTTGGGCACTTGGCTATATGCTGCAGCATCTTTGTGGCATTCTTAACATAGGTCTTTGCACAGCATCTGCAAATGTACACAGCCTTTCCTTCTACATTGGCTGAGGTGAAATGTATCCACACATCAGATGGCGCATGTGGCATTGTTCTGTAGAATAAGATTAGAAAAAAGCTTGTAAAAAAACACTAATGCAATGCCATGCACAGATATATATAAATAGTTAGCTAAACAATTGGAATATTCCGGAATGGTAAAAATAGTTTACAATTGATGCTGGACAAATGAATAGAAATAGGCTAGATGAATAGATGAACACTCCTCAATCAGCATGCTAAATCAAACTATAACCTACGTTCTTGTATGATAACAGAAAACTGGCTAGCAGAAGGCAGAAAAACAGCATCACAGTTGAGCTAGCTAGCACCATGGTAACTAGCCTCTTAAATTGTCAATGAAATGGTGTTAGCTAGCTTACATTTAGCATATCTGATTTACTGGCTAGCTAGCTATTGTATAAACACATTTTGATTTAGTATTTGCTAGTTAAACTTTAATACCATTAATCAAATATATTTACCCTAGTAATATCATCTAAACTTACTTGACTGAATGTAGTCCTTGTGCTCAAACACAGTAGTGTGGCTTCAATAGTCCTGCTGTAGTAAGTAGCCTGCAGTAAGTAGTGTGCTGTGTGCATGTGATTGAGGGATGCGCAGGGTAGAAATTCAACTGAATTTGCATTAAATCTGGTTATTTAAACCATTATGCTGCAAGATGTTTTTTTTTTTTTTTTCCAACTACATTTAAGTTCCCTATTATAGGCTAACTTGCAATTTTGCAAATTTCCAGTTTATTCCCATTAATTCTCATGGAAAGTTTCCAACTTTGAAAATTCCCAGAATTTTGCAACCCTATTGGCAACACTGAGGCGGCTACTTTTACTCCACCAGGAACTAGATCCATAGTAAAGCCATAGATTTTGATTTTATTTTGTCCAGCTGACTTTGGGAATGTCATAATGCTCCGTTAATGTGTCCAGATGTCTGTTGAAATCCTGCAACAGGACAAAGAAAAGAGCTGTGACTACATCAACAAATGTCAAATTTACATGTGTTCTCCTTCAACATGAGCACAGGCTTACCTCAACTCTTCTCTTGTGTGTTTTAGAGGCTTTCTTCAAAATTCTCTCCATTTGCTAAAATGGAAAAAAAAAACAACAATAAATAATATAGGAGAACAAATATACCACTTTGCAATAAAACAGCAATTTAAAATACATTTTTTAAATTTAAAATAATTACATAAACTCAACAGATTATCCATAGATTAGTAAAAAATTCCTAACAAAAAAGTGATGTGGTGTACCATGGTACATTAAGGTATCAGATGATATTACTTTAGTACTTTGACAGTTATGTAGATGCTAAATAATTAGCATATTCATATACAGTAGGTACCATTGTATTTACATACTCCAAATGTACATGTCCAAATTTACCATAATGTTACCATGGTACTTTGTTTTTGAAAGAAAAATACCATTAGATATACACAAAAAAAATGTTGGATCGCAATGGATGTTGTCTTATATCACTCTTAAATAACAGAAGAAAAAAATGGATTATGATTCGATTAATAAAATAAAATGATATAAAAACCCTTTTCTCTTGTAGTTTGTCAAATGCCATCTGAGCTGGTGTTCTCTTGTCAACATATCCTTTCTTAGTTCCCTCTTCATTTTGAGTGGTTAACAACTGCTCCTCTAAATGTTTCCTTTCCTTGTCCTTCTTCTTCTTTCTATATATATATATATATATATATATATATATATATATATATATATATATATATAAACTCATTTCAGTCCACATTTTATTTTGCGTAACTCAAAACAACAGAGAGCTAGCATAATCTAGCATAATAGCTAACTGTACAATTAAGTTACTTGTGGTGGTTGACGATTTTCCCACTACAAATAGAGATAAAAATCCATTTACTATTTTACTATAGCATTAATATAAACATCTGCATACTTTCTACTTGCCAGAGAGACTCCTTTTAGTTTTAAAGAGCTTTTCTGGACAGACACGTACTCCGACATGTTTGCTTCTCAGCGTCAGCAGTTTCCGTCGAAGCGGAAGGCATTTATTAATTATCGCGTTTTACTGCCATCTAGCGGACTGGAGTCCACTTTTCGGTCAATAGTGTGCTTTTTACTTTTAATACTTTTACATTACGTACACTCCTTGTTGACATAGAATTAAAGAACAGAGGGTGGAAAGGATTTTTGTGAAGTTTAGAAACCCGCTATTGCAACTGGTAACGTTTGAGCCAACAGGGCTCCATCAAAGTGCGCATGCGCCTTGTAGCTTCGCTTAATATGTCCCTCAGCCAATGGAATTGCTGTGACGTCAGAGGGTGACACGATTTTCGGGGGGGACTCGATTTGTATTTTTTAATTTAATTTAATTTTTATTTTTTTTATTTAACAATTTGTCATGTACAAACAACATGGCAACAATAATATTGGAACAGTAGAATCAGGTGCATAAAAGGACAAATAAAAAACAAACAAGTGATTGATATATATATATATATATATATATATATATATATATATATATATATATATATATATATATATATATACACACACATGGGGCTAAAGCTTTTTTTTTCTTTTTTTTTGTAAATAATATTCTTCTATTATGCTAAAAAGTTGTATTGCATTTTTATTTTCCATCACCTTAAGGGCTTTTGTATAAGAAAGAAACTCGTTATGAAATACACAAAACCTAGGTTTCACTTGGGGGTACTCGATTTCTCGCAACACTGGTAAATCGACATCACAGCAATTCCATAGGCTCAATAGCTAGTAATGGGTATTCTATTCAATGCCTGATTAAAAATCTTACAAATTCACTTTATGGTATATGCAGTTTTAACAATGTAAATACAACATTTAATGTCTTTTAAATCATATGTTACACATAATAATATATAACTGAAGTTACAGATTGTGAAATTAAAGATGTGTCATTGTTTGTATTTTTCAGTTAGTTCTTTTAGGTATGCATGCGAGTAGTATGAATACATTTCGGACATACTTCATCCGGGTACATGGGTATTGTCTCATGACCCGAATATATGATGTAATAACAAAAACTGTGAAAACGTTCTACTTTGGTTTTATTAAACAAGCACCATTCAAGCACAAGGATCAAATATCTATAGCATTTAAAGTTGAGAAGAGCCATCCGACTTTTGATTCACCGCCGTTCCATTAAATCTAGTGTTTTGAACGTGACGTCGCCTCAGATCCTGAGGGATTATGGGATCGTAAAGTGTCCAGTCGATCCACACCTAAGAATCTCACCAGAAATAGTAGGTCATCCGGGTACTTCTCGCTTACTGCTTCATGAATACTGAGGATTCGGACACACTACTCCATTGGCATACTGTTTTTGGCATACTGTATAGTAGGGAAGTATGTATATTGGGACGCACCATCAGGTGGTCCATGCAAACAGAGGGTGGCAGTAAATGCACATGTTAGTTTGTGAACCGCCGTTAAAAAGAAGAAGAAGAAGAAGAAGCTTTTCCCGGAAGGACGTCTCACATGTACATCCGGACAGCATGGTGGATGATTATAGAAGGCACAATGGCACTAAATAACGTACTACATGCTTTCAAGAGGTTAAACTTGCCTACTCTCAATGCTTATAAAGACTGTTTTGTGTGTGCTTTTTTAACCCAGTCACGTGGTTATGCAAAGAAAGCAGGTAAGTTTGACGTGTTTTTGTATTTAAGATGTATTGATAGATGTCAACATTAGCCTGCAACTTCTGACATTGAATTACAAGTTTGTGAAATTAAATACATTTAATTGATTGCACAAGACAATTTAATACAATTGTTGACAGCGTGTTATATTTAAATCCAATATAGTTTTTCAACATTTGAAATTAAAGTAATGCTCAGACCCCAAATAAATCAGATTTTCATTCAATATGTTTTATTATCGGGTATTTATAGTGCAATATTTTATATTACAATTATTTGTTATCAAATATTGTCTTCAATTTTTTACATTTGGCAATATGGTGTAATCATTTGTTCTGGCCTTTCTCAGTAACCAAAGCGAAAGGTAAAGGAATGGTAAAGGAAGTTCTTAAGGGTCCAGAAGTTTGTAAGGATCCAGTTAAACTTTGCACGCATGCAGTTGGAGTCAACATTTTCAAACAGGGCGAGGACCCTCCTCTTAAACCCAAGGAGGAGTATCCAGATTGGTATGAATGTTTATTTTACTATGCGCTTTATTAATGCTATTATTGTCTCATGTTGCAAAATTGCATGTTACCCAAGTTGTATGTTTTGCTACATACTTTCAGGCTATTTCAATTGGACCTTGGTCCAACCAAAAAACTCAGTGAACTGGATCCAGACAGTTGGGAATACTGGACGCTTTTAAGGAAGGAGCATATTTGGAGGCATAATAAACTGCATAAAGGCAAAAAGATGTAAAGGATTTGTACTGAATCATATATCTATGAGTGCCTCATTTGCTTTTCCAGCAGGTACAGTGGACATTACCTGGTGCACAGGTCACATTCTGTTTGTCAGCTGAGTGGACTACCAATACAGAGAGTTTCACAGTTCTTGGAAACCCAGCCTCTCCACTATTTTATGTTTAAATCAGTACCGACAAGGTTAAACAAACATGTACCCAAGGATCAATTAGCTGTATTTTCACTGCTGTGTTTATTTAAGGGTTTTGACGTCATTCTATGCATTACAATTATTGTCATTATGTGGATTGGTCTCACTCCAGTCACATGAAAGAATACAATCCTTATTACATTATCAATTAGCCATGTCTAAAAAGTGTACTCTATTGTGCTTATTTTGGACTGAAGAAAACTTTTAACTTTGGTATAAACCAAGTCAAAGTTTTGAAAACTTTAAGCTTTCTGCAAATCACACAACCATAGCCAGGAAAGCTATAAGTTTGGTTGTCAATTACTGAAAATAGTTATATTGTTAGATAATATGCGCAATTGTTGAGATACTTCCATTGCAGATGTGTATGACTTTCTTCTGCTGAATACGAAGAGTTTTAGAAGAATATTTCAGCTCTGTAGGTCCATAAAATGCAAGTGAATGGTGACCAAAACTTTGAAGCTCCAAAAAGGACAAAGGCAGATAAAAGTAATCCATAAGACTCCAGTGGTTTAATCCATGTCTTCTAATCATGATCATGCCTAGAGTCTGCAATAGCAGATATACCGGCAAAAAAAAAAAAAAATGTTATATTTTAGTTTGTTCTCACCCAAAATCGCTAAGATCGCTTCAGAAGACATTGACCACATTTGCATGGATTTAAGAAAATGGTTTATTCCAGGGTTTTTACAGAAAGTGGTGTTCTGAAATGTCATATAAACAAGTCAAATTTACTTACGTTTAAGGGATTAAGAGAAAGCGGTTTAAAACACCTAGGTTTCTCCTGTAGTACACAACTTATGCGGCTATGTAAACACAAGCGGCGTTCTAACAGGGTTTTGAAGAGAGCACATGTGCATGAACAGACCGGATAACAAATGCCATAGGATGGAGCCCAGCAACAAGTCAACAAAGCGGAAAGAATTGAACATTTCGGGGACTAAAGTGGGAAAAGCACAGACGCTATAAACTGCACCCATTTATACACACCAATGTAAAATATCGACGGTCCCTCACATTCGCTTATATGCGCTCACCCATTTGGGGAATCCCAGAGTTTTGCATAAGAGGAAATCCCATTATTGCAGCGCAATTCTGCTGCAGGTCGTCATAGTAAGTTAAGGATACAAACACAGCAACAACTATGGAATAGAAATAAAGCAAAGCAACAGGATATAAAATGGTGAAGTCTTCCTTGTGTAAATAACAAACATGGTATCCAAGGATTGCGGGGGAATTACATTGCTGTGGAGAAAGCTGATTAATGACCGAGTCACATGTATATGGGAGTAAAGATCATGCTGCTTATACTATGCACGGAAACTGGAACGATGATTTCTCGCAATAAGCTGCTTTCTGGTGTCCATGTAAACGTAGGCATTGATTAAACTACTGGAGTCTTGATTGCTTTTATGCTGCCTTAATGTGTTTTTTTTTTTTTTTTTTAGCTTCAAAGTTTTGGTCAGGATGAGTAAATGATGAGAGAATTTTCATTGTTGGGTGAACAGATCCTTTAATAAATAAAGAATGGATGTGTGGGGAATTCTATCAATCCATCCATGCCAACTGATTTCTTGATATCCTCTTGACACTGAGTGACGTATGGATGATGATGCTTTGCTGCTATAGGTCGAGAGAAGCTGAAAGTAAAAAGGTAGTTCTATTCGCGCAGGATGTGCATGCAAATGCATGTTAGAAAGAGGAACTACAAACTAAGAAAGAAACTGCTTCGTATGTAGATCTGTACTGATTTGCGGATTCCTTTTAGCAGAAAGACGCACAACCGACCCTGATTCAAAGCGGATGAACAGATGTTTAGGGTCTGATTGACTGTTTATGTGTAGATCAAAGTTAATACGCAAAGATTGCATCAAAATATCAATATCTTTGACAGGCGTCACTTGCGTGTCAAGTTTGTAACCTACATATTACAAACCAGGGATAAACTTCCTGGAGCCTGAGTTACCGCAATACAGGTAAATACACTTTTCTTTTTTGCCTCTATGATTTGCTACTAAGAGATTTTCTTAGTATACTTATTAAAGAAGTCGAGCAGTGTATTACTGTGCATACCTGATGTGGTGATCGCAATAAACTATATTGAGTTTTTTTATTTTTATTCTTCAGTGGCAATTATGTGATACGTAGTGGACTAAATGTTTCATGGGTATTTCAGCTTTAATTTTCATAACGCACGCTGCCAACTATGTCGTTAATGCAAAAATATATGTTTAGTTCCGCATTTTCGCGTTTGTTCATGAACTTGATGGCTTTTCAGTGTTATATTTATATACAGGAACAAAGTCGATGTTTGAACAAATGAAACGACATATTTGTTGGAGATTAAATTGGTTTTAATATTAATGTTTAATGTCTAATTATTGAATAAGACCGAATTGCTAATAGGCTGGTAAATGTGTTAAATTAATCATGTTAATATATAGTATTATGATCTAATAATGACCAATATTTTTACAGTAGTACAGCATTATTATTCATCTTGGTTAATGTTAATTTATGTAAAAAAAAAAAATGGTTTAAATAAAGTTAACATATACATCTTAATAATAATATAAAAATATTGGTCAGCTAAAAGTGTAAAAGTATTGCTCATTGTTAGTTCATGTTAGCTTATGTAGTTAAACTAAACTAAAATAAACTCATGTTAATGAATACAGCCTTATTAAAACAATGAAGTGTTACCGATTTCTGTTATCTTTATGATCGTAAATGTTAGTGCAAGTTTAATAGTCATAAGTAGAAGGTAAATCATAAAGTTAATAACTATAGGTTTTGTTCTAGTCAATTAATTTTTTATAGAAGGCAAACATGTACCAGGGAAATCACTGTACAAATATTAGCTATTATATAAATGTACACAGGTCTGTCCAAAGGATATGTTAGGAATGTGAGGTGGTCTTATATTTTGCTGAAAGAACAGTTTGTTTTAATGTTTAACCCTTGTGGCTCTAAATTTCTAATGCTAGTTCCCTTATTTTGCTTACACTTAGGTATTTCAAATGTAGTCCATCCAACCTTTTCTTCCCTAATTCATGTCATCATTTAGCATACCAATAACGGTTTTCTCTTTGAAAAACAAAAAAACTGATAGTTGTGATCTGGGTTGAGAGGTTAGACACATCTTCCCCTTTGTGATATACAATGGCATTGAACTCAAACAATTCTCAGGAATTTTTGAATAGGGTGTTACAGAAACAACATATTTTAGGAGGTTTGAATAAATAGTTAAGCTATTAGAAATCCCTTTAAATTAAGTGGTGTAACTAATGAATGTTCAGTTTACATATAAAGTAGTGAGAACAGCGAGAGAAAGTGTGGTTGTTTCCAATATTCAAGATAAAAGCATTTACTGCATGGTGAAAACTGGTTAAAAATGAAGATGTGTTAGACATAATTTACTGTAGTAATTATAAATTAAAGGCGGGGAAGTTCTATATAGATTCAGTTTGGACAGAAGTTGTTCTGTGACATAAAATTACTCAAAATAATGAAGCAGGTCACATATACACTGATGAGCCAAAACATTATGACCAAATGCCTAATATGCTGCTGGTCCTCCACGTGCCACCAAAACAGCACTGACCCGCCGAGGCATGGACTCTACAAGACCCCTGAAGGTGTCCTGTGGTATCTGGCACCAAGACATTAGCAGCAGATCTTTCTAGTCCTGTAAGTTGCGAGGTGGAGCTGCCATGGATCGGGTTTGTTGGTCCAGCACATCTCACAGATGCTCAATCGGATTGAGACATGGGGAATTTGGAGGCCAGGGCAACACCTTGAACTCTTGGTTCCTCAAACCATCCCGAACAATGTATGCAGTGTGGCAGGGCGCATTATTCTGCTGAAAGAAGCTACTGCCATCAGGGAATACCATTGCCATGAAGGGGTGTACCTGGTTTGCAATGATGAGAGACTGGTGTTGGCCCACCTGAAGAACATCACTGGACCCTTTCTAGATCCCCTTCAATTTGCTTATCGAGCAAACCGGTCTGTGGATGATGCAGTCAACATGGGATTGCACCATATCCTGCAACATCTGGACAGACCAGGGACATATGCAGAGATCTTTTTGTGGACTTCAGTTAGGCTTTCAACACCATCATCCCAGCTATACTCCAGAATAAATTACACCAACTCTCTGTTCCCATGTCTATCTGTCAGTGGATTACCAGCTTTCTGACTGACAGGCAGTAGCTTGTGAGACTGGGGAAACTCACTTCCAGCACCTGTACAATCAGCACTGGTGCCCCCCCAGGGATGTGTGCTCTCCCCACTACTCTTCTCCCTCTACACCAATAACTGCATCGCCAAGGAACCCTCTGTCAAGCTCCTGAAGTTTGTAGACGACACCACTGTCTGCATACAGAAGGGAGGTTGAACAGCTGGCTGTCTGGTGCAGTCAAAACAACCTTGTGCTGAAAATGCTCAAAACAGTGGAGATGATTGTGAACACCCCAACACTGACCCCCCTTACCATTCTAAACAGCACTGTGGCAGCAGTGGAGTCATTCAGGTTCCTGGGCACTACCATCTCACAGGATCTGAAGTGGGAGACACACATTGACTCAGCACACATTGGCCCAGCAGAGGTTGTACTTCCTTTGCCAGCTGAGGAAGTTCAACCTGCCACAGGCGCTGCTGATACAGTTCTACTCAGCGGTCATTTAGTCTGTCCTCTGCACTTCAGTAACTGTCTGGTTTGGTTCAGCTACGAAATCAGAAGACTACAAAGGTCAATTCGGACTGCTGAGAGGATTATTGGTTGCCCCCTGCCCCCCCTTCAAGAAGAGGAAAAAGGCTGGAAAAATCACTCTGAACCCCACTCACCCTGCCCACTACCTTTTTGAACTGTTGCCTTCTGGCCGACGCTTCAGAGCTCTGAGCACCAGAACCGTCAGGCACAGGAACAGTTTTTTCCCTCAGGCTATCCATCTCATGAACAGTTAAATTGCCCCATCGAGCAATAACTATGTGCAATACACAGTCTTTTTTTATATTTATCCAACACATCCAACCTCTTCTGCCATTTCATTCCTCTGGGGAAAAAACAAAACAAAAAAACATTTGCACTGTACATAACAGATAACAGATTTGTATTAGATTGCACTATGTATGTGTGTGTCTGTGTGTGTATGTACGTATGTGTATAACTATTTTTTTTTTTTTAGTATTATCTATGTCTTGCTGCTGTTTTTGTATTGTTTTTGTATTGTTGTACACTGGAAGATCCTGTCACCATGACAAATTCCTTGTATGTGTAAGCATACTTGGCAATAAAGCTGATTCTGATTCTGATGTTTAGGTAGGTGGCACATGTCAAATTGGGTGCATAACACCCTGTCGCCTGTTTGTGGTTTGTCCCTCGTCTGACACTTTTGGTAGGTACTCACCACTGCTGACCAGGAGCACCCACCAAGCCTTGCCATTTCAGGGATGCTCTGACCCAGTCATCTGGCCATAACAATTTGTCCCTTGTCAAAGTCGCTCAGGTCTTTACTCCTGCCCATTTATCCTGCATTGAACATACTGACTACGAGAACTGATTGTTTGCTTACCATCTAATCTACCCAGACCTTGACATGTGGCCTTGTTAGGAGATGTTCAACGTTATTTGCTTCACCTGAGAGTGGTCATAATGTTTTGGCTCATCGGTGTATAATAATATACTGTATAAATGCTTTATATTACAGAGCAAGATGTCATTTCTGTTCAACAATAAATTTAAATAAGCCTCTTGTAATTGCTCTCTTAGGTAATCTTTCACTGAGTTATGGAGGGCATGAATTTGGGTGTGGGAACCCTTAATGAGGCAGTATTAAACAGACTCGGTTACATGCTGGATAATTTAAAGTGTGGTTGGAAACAGCTGGCAAAGGCAGTAGCCGAGCAACCACAGTTCTCTTGTAGGTAAGTCCAATTATAGGCTAACTTGTTAAAACTAACTAATATTGTGCTTAATTATTATCATTTCACTGTTAGAGAATCACCTTTTTTGCAGTGACAGAGATTTGACTGAATGCTCACTCAAAGTGTTAAGTGCTAATGGCAGCCCTGGCCGATACCTCCTTGCCCTCCTTGCCGATAGAGGGTGTACCCTGGATTTCCTGCTTCAGTGCCTAAGGAAAATTGAGCACAGAGAAGCTGTTGGATTTCTCACTACACAAGGTAACCGAATATAAACAGATACACTTAAAGGTGCTGTAAGCAACTTTTTCATGGAAAGGTATGCAAAAAAATGTCCTACTCCCTGAAAGATATTAATAAAATAAGTGCCCTGAGATATCTCACCTGTCTCTGTGACAGCTCTAGACTCTGTAAACAGCAAACAAAAACGTGTTCGCGGTCTCTTTCTGCCTGTCAATCATTTTGCGCTTTTTTATAGTAATGTAGTTGCAGTAAATTATTGAGGCATAATGAATTTTTATGCCATGATGTTCATACCAGTTGTCAGTTGAGGGCACTATTTTGCAGCTGTTCTTTTAAACAACCATTTCTGCTCTCAATAAAGCTAATTTTGGTATCTTTGGAGTTCAGGGTTTTGGAAAGAGGGGGCATGGTTAATCCAACGGCTCAGTCTCATGGAAATAGAATGGCTAAAATCACTTCCAGCACCTTTAAGATGTTGACCACCATTTTTAGCTATGTTAATCCTTCTGAAAAAAACAGCAACTAAAAAAAAAAATAGCTTAAACCAGCCTAAGATGTTTGGTTGGTCTTAAACCAGACGAATGTGGCCAAGCTGGTGTTAAGCTGGTTAGCCAGCTGGTCTCCCAAGCTGACAAGTGCCCAAAACTCCCCAAAACTCATGTATAGCCATCAAAACAAGCTATATTAACTACGAAAAAACAGTTTAAACCAGCTTAAGAGGGGTTGCTGGTCTTAGCTCATTTTGCTGGTCTCCCATCATAACCAAGCTGGTGTTTAGCTGGTTGGCCAGCTGGTCTTCCAATCTGACAAGTGCCCAATTCTCCGCCAAACCCATTTATAACTATAAAAAAAAAACAAACAAAAAAAAAAAAACAGCCATATTAACCCTGAAAAAAATATCTTAAACCAGCCTAAAGGGGTTTTTTGGTCTTTGCTGGTTTTGCTGGTCTCCCATCATGGCCAAGTTGGTGTTTAGCATGTTGGCCAGCAGGACATCCAAGCTGAAAAGTGCCCAAAACTCTCCAAAACCCATGTAGAACCATCAAAACAAGCTATATTAACCCTGCAAAAACAGCTTAAACCAGCAAAAGGTGGTTTGCTGGTCTTAGCTGGTCTCCCATCATGGCTAAGCTGGTGTTTAACTGGTTGGCCAGCCAGTCTCCAAACCTGACCAGCTGTCAAATGCCCAAAACTCCCCAAAGCCTGTTTATAACCATCAAAGCAAGCTATATTAACCGTGAAAAAACATCTTAAACCAGCCTAAGCTGGTTACTGGTCTTGGCTGGTTTTCCTGGTCTCCCATCATGGCCAAGCTGGTGTTTAGCTGGTTGGCCAGCTGGTCTCCCAAGCTGACAAGTGCCCAAAACCCATGCAGAGCCATCAGAACAAGCCATATTAACCCTCAAAAAACTGCTTAAACCTACATAAGGGGGTTTCTGGTCTTAGCTGGTTTTGCTGGTCTCCCATCGTGGCCAAGCTGGTGTTTACCTGGTTGGCCAGCTGGTCTTCCAAGCTGACAATTGCCCAAAACTCCCCAAAACCCATGTAGAACCATCTAAACAAGCTATATTCTGCTTCTTCTTTCGGCTACTCCCATTAGGGGTCGCCACAGCGGATCTAAACAAGCTATATTAACCCTACCTAAGGGAGTTTGCTAGTCTTAGCTGGTCTCCCATCATGGTTAAGCTGGTGTTTAGCTGGTTGACCAGCTGGTCACCCAACCTGACCAGCTGACAAAGGCTCCAAACACCCCAAATCCCATGTTAAACCATCAAAACAAGCTAATAAACCCTTGGAAAACAGCTTAAACTAGCCTACAATGATTTGCTGGTCTTCCAACTTGGCCAAACTGGTGTTTTGCTGGTTTAGCTAGATGGTGAGCTGGCCTCCCAACCTGAGCAGCTGACAAATGCTCAAAATTACCCTAAATTCCTGTAAAACCATCCAAACAGACCAGCCTGGCCAGCTGGGAAATCAGCTAACATAACAGGCTGGTTTTAGCTAGGAATATATTTCCACTGCGCTCACTCAAATGGATGAGGTTGTAGGTTTATAGGGTCCAGATGAGGTTGTACTGTTGGTTTGTAAAGGTGATTCATAAAGTGTGCATACACGCTAGTGTTATTTTTTCCTTTGTGTTTTTTGATAGTGATGGAACAAATTGCCATCACAATGCAGCCACAGAGTCAGCGGGTACCAGAGGGAAGTCCTGTGATTCTGAGCTGCAAGGCAGTTGGACCTCTGGAGCTCACCTACCAGTGGTTCAAGGGCAAAGATGAGGTCAGTTAACTATAAACCTACTGATTAGAAATGGTAAGGGGCCGTTCAGCAAGGCACAGTGTAACAAATACAACAGATTGCTGTAAACATGTTTTTAAAAGTTCTTTAAAGATGTCCATCTAGCACAGGTTCACATAGAAAAACAACTGAAAAATAGTGCAGATAGATGCAAAAAATGTGTTCAGTGTGAACCATTCTCTGTCTAAACAGTCTGATTCTTTATTTTTTTTGGTAGGTTCCTGGAGGCAACGTCCCAGAGCTGCTGCTGAATTGTGTAGGTTCAGCTCAGCAGGGGCACTACATCTGTCGTGTAAGTTTTGGAGACAAGTTTGTCTTCTCGAAATGGGCCCATGTACGTCTACTGAGGTCTGGAGGTGCAAGTGCAGGCATGTGAAGATTTGTCTTTAAGCTGACTCAGAACTTGATCAATCTTCTTTTGCCACACATAAATTGTGTATTTGAACGTCTGTGTTTGCAGGCCCCAGTGGTAGCTACTTCCCATCGTCATCTAGTGGGTTATATATATCTCAGCATCCCAGGGCTCAGGCATTGGTGGAGGGAGACACTCTATATCTTGAATGTGCTGCTCAGGCCAACCCGCCACCACAGTTCCAGTGGTATCATAACAGACAGCCAATGCCAAAGTCCACAAGAAGCTTCTTGAAGGTGCTTAAACTTTTTACTCATTATAGCTCTTCCCTTTGTCTGTTTTATGTCTCTTGGTCAGTGAATGCTTGGAATAATTAAGGAACATTGTAATGGGTCATGCCCAAGTTTGCTGCTATTTAATATTCAACTACAGTGTAGGGTAATCACAAAGGCTTGGGCTTGTCCACAGATTCCATGCATAACCACAGCTGACAGAGGTACATACACTTGTAGGGTTTACAACCTTTATCATGAAATGTGGAGCGATCAGGTCCAAGTTAACATAGGTAAGTTGTTTGAGACAAAATCATCCATAGTTATTCACTTAAATTCAACATGACATCAAATTTGACCCTGTTTACTTTCTTAATACACATTCTTGGTTTATTGTAAATGATTCTGTACACATTATTAAAATGGGTTGTGTTGGGGTTTCAATCCTTATGACCTCTGTAAAATCATCCAGATAAATTAAAAGATTTGGCTTGATAGCATGGCCTGTTTTCACTCAGGTCCTGGTTCCTTTTCTGATGTCTCATGGGAAACGACTGAAGTAGGTAAGCACAATCTATTCTGTAAAATTTTAACACATCTATTTATGATGTTTCATTGTCATTCACATGCACCTGTAATTCACAGATACACCTGATGCACCTCCAAAGCAAATGGGTGATTTTTGCGGTACGTATTTAATACGTTTTGGTGATTGTTTTTGTGATTAAGGGATCTGCTGAACCAATCTTGTCATTCCACATTATAAAAACATTATTATGCACTTTACAAATTTATAGCCACTGATAAGGTAGCGTTGCTTATGGGGAATATGAACTACCAGCATCACCGACAGCTGAGAGCACCCATGGCGGATGTGCATGAGTTGACAAACCTTCTACGCCAGCTAGACTTTAAAGTTGTCTCTCTGCTGGACCTCAACTGGCAGGAGATGCACAGTGCTGTTACTGAGTTCCTGTTGCTGTTGGATCGAGGTGTTTATGGTTAGTTCCATGTTGAATCAGTTGGATTACTCATTATTACAAATTTCGCCATGGACATAGCCATGGAAGCTGGCATGGAATTAAATCATTAACAAACAAACAAACTCATTATTTAAATGAATATATTGGATAATAGAACTGTTCAGTTGATGTTCATGACATCAATTTGTAGGCCAACCCAAAATGCTAAGGACAGAAAATACTTTGCGCAAGAACACATACACAGATTCGAGCATTTGGTCAGTGCATTGCCAACGCTACGTCCTGTTGAACATGCTTAACATGCATTCCTGTGGAAGTAACAAACCTCAGTACTCAAGGGGGTGATGGAGTGACCTTCAAAAGTCTTAAACTGAATTTGTCATTAATCAGGCAAGTTTATATAAATATATTGACTTTACCTTACTTCCTTGGCAGTATTCTCTTCAAACTGTTGCTCCGCCATGACAGTAGTTGGCTTGAAAGGGAAAACTCACAGTGGAAGCGAACAGTTCACACTAATGTCCACTATTGTGCCCCCTTGTTGCAATGTTGAGAATGCAACGCATACTAATGTTGTGCTATGAATTGCGATTCGACACATTTTGGAATACAAAAATGGAGGAAATCGAGTTTGCGTAGCTAGAGGCGTCGGCATTTACGCAGGGAATTTCCAAGGGGTTTTATGAATGAGGATTTTCGATTTATGAGGAAAATAATGTCGGGGTTAACATTATCTGAAAGGACTTGAGTTTTGTTCTACAACATAAAGTACACAGTCATTCCTCAAACAATTTTGAAGCCTCTACACTTTTTTTAAAAACCCTCTTTTGAAAAGTTGTGGAAACATAAGAGTGGATATTTTCTTTTGCTGTTGAAGCAAATGTGAACACAATAATAATATTTGCTATGGTCTCCCATTCACCGCTATAGAAGTTTCACTGCTATAGTATACTTCCATGTTCCAAACCCACAAATGTGAAAACGGTCCATACTTGTCCACAATTTACCGATGAAATAATATTACATTCAATAGAGGGTCAACTGTAGATGTTTGATCTCTAATGCCTCCTTTTGTATGTTTACCCTTTCTAGGGTTGTTGTATTTTGCTGGTCATGGCTATGAAAACTATGGGAACAGTTTCATGGTACCCATTGATGCTCCAGCCTCTCATACCTCAAAGCACTGTGTCTGTGTGCAGGACGTGTTACAGCGCATGCAAGAACGTGAGACAGGACTTAACGTCTTTCTGCTGGACATGTGTCGCAAACGGTTTGACTCATAGTGTAAACAATTCTGTAGGATTATTTGGAATTATTTTACAAAAGGAAAATGAAAAGGTAGTCTAACTGCAGTCGTGTTGTTCTACAGAAACCCAAATGATGACAGCATCACACAGACTGGCCCATTGAAAGTTACCGCAAATATAGTGTTTGGCTATGCAACGTGCGTCTCATTATATAATCATGCCACCCTAGTACTTTTATTGACATCCAGAGATTGTGTTTACAGTCTATATATTTTGGATGCAGGTGTGTTGATGCCGAAGCATTTGAAGTAAACAAAGAAGACCTCTCTAACGGAATTTTTATGAGCTACCTCAAGAAGAGACTGATGGATCCAGAGAAGGTCACGGTCTTACTTGACAAAGTAGCAGAAGGTTTGGGGTTAAACTTCTAAACTGTCTGCTTGTTACCATTTCATTGTTGAAAATTCCATGTTTGGAATTTTTGTTTGAGCTATGAGATATTGAAGGTTGTTTTCACCTAAAAGTGTAACATTGTGAGTCCGTGTGCCTTTGCAGACATGGGAAAATGTGAAATCACTCGAGGCCGGCAGGCGTTGGAACTGCGCAGTAATCTTTCTGAGCGCCGTGCTTTGACTGACCGCATACAAGCCCCAGCCTGCCCCATAACAGCATCAACACGCAATTTACAGTGGGCTATTGCACATGGTGAGACTCTTTTATTATAAAATCACTTCTCAGGTTTATTCATATATTTGTAATTAATACTGCTCTTATATTAATACATATAGATAGTATTAATGTACAAACACTGTGGATAAAATGCAGAATAAGTTGACACTTACGATTTTTGTGTAATTCAAACCAGTCCTCCCAGACAGCCGCTGTCTTGAGTTTAAAAGTGGCGTGAAGGTACAGCTGGGTTTTGCTGCAGAGTTCTCCAATATCATGATAATCTACACTCGGATATTGGAAACACCTAAAGACATTGAGTCTTGCTCTGCCCAACTCGCTGACTTCGCAGAGGTAAACTGTCTTTCTTGTAGATTCAAGAGGAGCTGCATAAAACTGGTTTTGGTTTAGGCTTAAGAAAATATTATATGTGCCTGTATCATTAATTTCTGACCCCTCAATAAGATTGTCTTTTAGTAAGACCAGTAGTTAAAGTTGATGTACATTGATAAGATTATAAACACAATATTTTTTATTAATTCGTATACAAAAATGCGAGTAGAATTTACCCTTAGCATCTCTGTTTTTTGACAATTATTTCAGGGCCCTGAAGTAGACCTGAAGCACAGCAATCAGGAGAGTCTCCAGGAGGCTGGCAGTTTACTACTTACCATGGATGATCTACAGCTTCTGGAACAGCCTCAGCTCTTCACTCGTATTAGTGCCTTGCAAAGGCTCAAGGTATAGCAATTCTGTCTCTGTCTTCCAGTTTTAAAATAAGTCAATAGAAAATTCATATTGATTAACCACTGTTCTGAATATTGGGACAATTCTTCTTCAATGTTTATGGTGGTTAAGGGCCTGCGTTATACAACGATTACATTTTAGTGCCACGTTAATATGGGAAAAAATCAAAGATATTGAGAATAAAGTTGTAATAACAGGGCAATAAAGTCGTATTATTTTAAGAATAATCTCATAATAGGCCATTTACGAGAATAAAGTCGTTACATTACGAAAATGTTTCTACGTTACGCAATATTGCGCTTTTAATCTCCTAGTTTTATGATTTTATTCTCGTATTATTAATTCTCAAAACACTACTGTAATCGCTTATAATGCTATGACTTTACTCTCATAATATTATGACTTTATTCTCGTAATGCTCCAACATTATTCTCATATTATTACTTTATATATTTTTTATTTTATTTTTTTATTATTATTATTAAATAGGGATGTCCTGAGGCTGATACTGGTGTCGGAATCTGGTCACTCGTGCTCGTAAAAATGCTTCGATACTAAAAACTGATACCATCTCAAGTACAAATGTCATTACGTAAACAATCAGCACACAAATTCTAACCACGTTATATCCTAGTGAGATTATTTAACTGCAAAAGCTGCAATTTAATGAGGTAAATGTATAGTTTACTTTGCATGTGCAGCGCTCATTGCATTAGTTGCTAGGGGGAGTTGAAACCTAAGTGAACCCGTGAACCTGTGTCATAGGGTTTCAACTGATCTCAGGTCAGTTTTATAATATTGATTCATATAATTGAAATTATTAAATAGTGTTTGGACTGATCCATGGTCAGTGCTTGCCTCAAGATGTCTTGCTGATCACCTGATGTGAAATCCCTCCAAAAATAAACTATAAAAAGAAATAAAAATGGCCAGATGTTTTGGGTTATTACGTAGGCAAGAACTTTGGCAATTCGATATTTTTTGGACAACATTGATAGCAACCTTGTAAAGTGCATGATTTGTTACCAACAGTTGTCAAGTCACAATAATACTTCCACGATGTTGTGACACCTTCACTCCAACAACCCTAATGTTTTATCTGATGGGCATTCATCAGCTGAATCTGGAACTGCTGGTGTACATAGACAAGGTGTAGTTGTTCACGCTTATTCATTACGCGCGACTTATGTCCCAAGCATAATAACCACTGGAGCGGACTTACTGTACGGAGAATATGGAGACTTCACCTGCAAATGGTGAACCAGGCGTGGGAGAGATATGGGAAAGCTGCCGTATTTCTTCGCATTGCCAGAAACTGCTCATTCACTTTATCTGAACCACTGTCAAAAGCAAAACCGCCCAAGTGAGACCCGGCACGTGCGCAATAGAGACTGAGAAGGACCTGGTCATTCAGCAAGCTGCGGCCAGGTTTACTTGTAGAGACTGAACGGCAGACAGAGAAAATAGTAGTTTTTTTTTTTTTTACGATTATTTTTATGGCCTTTTGGCTTTAATGGCATAGGGAAAGTAGAGAGGTGACAGGAAATGAGAGGGGGAGAAGATTGGGAATGGGATCGGGAAAGGACCAAAGGAGCCGGGACTCGAACTCGGGTCACCCGCGATGCATCAGCACCATAATGTCATGAGCACAGCTTATGACGAAAGTTGTGACGTAAGATGAAAGGCTCTGATGAAAGTAGTAGTTTTGAGATTTTAAACTTCAGCAAATTAAACTTCAGCATTCAATACAGGTGCATCTCAATAAATTAGAATGTCGTGGAAAAGTTCATTTATTTCAGTAATTCAACTCAAATTGTGAAACTCGTGTATTAAATAAATTCAATGCACACAGACTGAAGCAGTTTAAGTCTTTGGTTCTTTTAATTGTGATGATTTTGGCTCACATTTAACAAAAACCCACCAATTCACTATCTCAAAAAATTAGAATATATCATAAGACCAATAAAAAAAACATTTTTAGTGAATTGTTGGCCTTCTGGAAAGTATGTTCATTTACTGTATATGTACTCAATACTTGGTAGGGGCTCCTTTTGCTTTAATTACTGCCTCAATTCGGCGTGGCATGGAGGTGATCAGTTTGTGGCACTGCTGAGGTGGTATGGAAGCCCAGGTTTCTTTGACAGTGGCCTTCAGCTCATCTGCATTTTTTGGTCTCTTGTTTCTCATTTTCCTCTTGACAATACCCCATAGATTCTCTATGGGGTTCAGGTCTGGTGAGTTTGCTGGCCAGTCAAGCACACCAACACCATGGTCATTTAACCAACTTTTGGTGCTTTTGGCAGTGTGGGCAGGTGCCAAATCCTGCTGGAAAATGAAATCAGCATCTTTAAAAAGCTGGTCAGCAGAAGGAAGCCTGAAGTGCTCCAAAATTTCTTGGTAAACGGGTGCAGTGACTTTGGTATACATATCTTTATGTATAGTGTCTAATAATGCACTGGCAATGTACGCTTAAGTTTCTCTTGCCAATACATTTTTTATATCAATTTAATTTGTCTATTTGATCCTATTTTTAAAAAAGCCAGAAGATTTTGCCCACCTTTTAATTACAGCATGTCTACTGATTTTATGGATAGTTTATTTTAAAATGCAATTAAAATGCTGTCGTATTATACAGTGTAAGGTAGAATCTAGAAAATCTAATGGAAAAACTGACTTGCTTTTCCCCTCACAGATGGAGCTCTCATTTACTGTGTGTCTACACTACAAGTACACTAACCTGGATGAAGAGTTAGTGGAGGAGCAAAAAGTGTCCATAGGCAAACCTCTTGTTTCAAAACTTAACCTCCACGAGCCAAGACTCCCCCGTGCTTTCTCAGCATCTTCCTCATTAGACCTACAAATGTCAAGTATACTGGAGTCTTCATCCTTCAGCGAAGACTTCAAAGCTAACCTGTCTGGCTCAGACCCTTCCTCAATTGGATCTGCCTCCACAACTTGGTCTTATTATCAGAGGCCCAGTGAATCACTCTTAAGATCTGACTTAAAGAATGAACCTGAGGAAAGCATAAGCCCAGAGTTCCTTGAGTCCGAAGAACCTCCTGCCATCAAGAGTTTGCCTAGTGCTGCTTCTGAGGAGCTCCCATTTAAATTTAGCAACTTACCCAATTCCATTTAGTGGGAAAGTGTTCCAATTCAAAGCTGTACAAAAGTGTTACAAACTTTATAAAATGCAACAGTGCTACTTTTTCTTTAGATCAATACCTGTCTGCCTAAGGTTGCTAACATTTCATCATGAAAATATGGGATACTTGAGGATTTTAAGTGCTTCAGAGTGGGATTTTTTTTGCCATCAGACTAGGGGGTGGTCCCCCTTGAGCATTAGAAATGGGACTATGGGGGGCCTGGGTAGCTCAGCGAGTATTGACGCTGACTACCATGCCGGGAGTTGTGAGCTCGAATCCAGGGCATGCTGAGTGACTCCAGCCAGGTCTTCTAAGCAACCAAATTGGCCCAGTTGCTAGGGAGGGTAGAGTAACATGGGATAACCTCCTCGTGTTCGCTATAATGTGTGGTTCTCACTCTCGGTAGGGCACGTGGTGAGTTGTGCGTGGATGCCGCGGAGAATAGCGTGAAGCCTCCACACGCGCTACGTCTCCGCGGTAATGCGCTCAACAAGCCATGTGATATGATGCGTGGATTGACGGTCTCAGACACGGAGGCAACTGAGATTCGTCCTCCGTCACCCGGATTGGGGCGAGTCACTAGGCCACCACGAGGACTTAGAGCGCATTTGGAATTGGGCATTCCAAATTGAAAAAAAAAAAAAGCAAAAAAAAAAGGGGACAATAGGACGTCTTCATTTTGGCCAAAATATGGGATATCCTGGCTAATACGGGACACTTGGCAACCTTGTTTGAAGATCTGTATTTTAAAATAAAACTGAGAAAATTGGTGTATTTGTTGTTTACGCAAGCTATCATATTTAACTTATTCACAGCAGCGCCATCTTTGATTTTTGATGGGAATGACAATGAGAATGTAAGGGATAGATGTAGTCTCTTTAATGGGTTGTACAGTGTTTTTGGATCATTTCACTGATGAAACATTGAAAAAATATCTTTCCAAGAAATATCAGTAAACAAAAAACTGAAGTGAAATCTTCATGTTGAGTTGAGGAAAGTAAGATGTGATCTAGGAGATTTTCACTTTACAGTGCAGCCTCGTTTTCATTCCTGTCAGAAATCAAAGATGGCACAACTGTGAATAAGGTCTATTGTATTGTCTTGTGTATTGTCTGCTAGTGCATTTAGAGAGCTTTTTTTTTATTTTTTTATTGGTTTTTCATTAAAATACACCACAAATGGTACATGTAGCTTTAACGAATATTACTGTATGACTGAATGTTTTTAAACAGCTAAAAATAACAATTTTTAGGAATAAATGATGAACTACTATTAGCAGTTCCCTCACTCCCATCAAACTGGCCTTGAAAAATTATTTGTGGTTGTAATATATTTACTAATGCCATTTACACTTAAAAATTACATTCTTAGAAGTAAAGGATGAAATACTATTAGTAGTTCCCATGCTCTTGTCAGGACTTGATGACAAAAAATAAATAAATAACCAGCCTAAATAGGTATGCTGGTCTTAGCTGGAGCAAGGGTCATTTTTAAAATATGGTGACAAACATGTCCATTGACTTTACAGCCATGTAAAACTTTTAAATATACACTCACCGGCCACTTTATTAGGTACACCTGTACATCTACTTATTCATGTGATTATCTAATCAGCCAATCGCGTGGCATCAGTGTAATGTATAAAACCATGTAGATATGGGTCAGGAGCTTCAGTTAATGTTCACATCAACCATCAGAATGAGGAAAAAATGTGATAACAGTGATTTCGACCATGGCATGATTGTTGGTGTCAGACGGGCTGGTTTGAGTATTTCTGTAATTACTGATCTCCAGGAATTTCCACACACAACAGTCTCGAAGTGTGTAAAACAAAAAAAAAAAAAAAAAACATCCAGCGAGTGGCAGTTCTGTGGATTAAAACGGCTTGTTTATGACAGAGGTTAGAGGAGAATGGCCAGACTGGTCCAAGCTGACAGGAAGGTGACAGTAACCCAAATAAACACGCGTTACAACAGTTCTATGCAGAAAAGCATTTCTGAACAACAAGAATCAGAATCAGCTTTATTGCCAAGTATGCTTACACATACAATGAATTTGTCTTGGTGACAGTAGCTTCCAGTGCACAACAATACAAAACAGCAACAAGACATAGATAATAATAAACAAATGAATAAAAAATAAATAAATAAAAACTGAATAGAAAATAAAAGTATATATAGAATACACAACAGGAATATATATATATATATATATATATATATATATATATATATACACATACATACACACACACATACACACACATATATATATATATATATATATATATATATATATATATATATATATATATATTATATTACCCCCCCCCAGATAAGACCAGCAACCAGTTTAGGCTAGTTTATGTTTTCAGCGGAGAAAAATAAGCTATCTTAAATAATATATGTGCGACTCGGAACGTCTTTTACCCGCTAAAAACGTCAATTACTGTCACATTTTCGAAATATAAAAATTCACAAATATATCCAGCAATACCACAATATTCCCGCGCTTCTGTCAAAACGACCATTGGCTTTGCCCACGATGCCGTCTTTGCGCATGCGCCGAAAGAATCATGCCCCTCCCCCCTCGCATGCGCAGAGCACCGAAGAAATACGCCATTTTGCTTCGAGCGTGAAACGCTGCTAATCGCGCTGCATCAGAAATCCGGTGAGTGTGTGCGCGCGGGGGAAAAGATATTCGTAATCCAACATCCACCGTAACTTTTTCTAAACCTGAAAGCATGTCAGACTCGTCGACAGCAGATGTGGGATTCGCGGAGGCGGGAGTTCGCAAGTTATCGGAGCTGAGAGTGATCGATCTGAAGGCCGAACTGAAACGCCGAAACCTCGACATCAGCGGAAATAAAAGCCTGCTTTCAGAGAGACTCAAAAAGGCAAGAGAGCTTCAGATATGTCCATATAGCCACAAAATGCCTTTTAGCTCTTTGCAACTCCCGATGGATTAGTATAAAGTCCAAAAAATGGCATAAGCAAGGTCTTGCATAGTCTAATGTCGCTGGGGTGTACGCAATGCGTGCGGTTTATAGAGTAATCAATCTCTTGATTTTTTTTGTTTTTGTTTTGTTTGTTTTTTGGGAGGTATATGGACGATTACTTTCAGTTTGTGTTCCTTTTTCATTCTTTTGATATGCATAAGGACTGTTTTAGATAGTAGATGCTCTGCAGGTTGTGAGTTTAAGGCTTGTGTAATATTACTATAAAAGAATGGGGAGTTAAAAATAAAAACGATGGGTTCTTGTGAACATGTACACAATAGGGAAATGGATAACGATAAAAGTGTGCTTGATGTATTTAATTACATATCTCTCACTTTCGCTTCAGGCCATTGAAGAAGAGGGCGGCAATCCAGATGAGATTGTTGTACACCTTGAAATAACTCCCAAGAAAACACCACGACGAACTCCTAAAGGTAAAAGCAGAGTTTAAACATTGGAATTATTCGTTTATTTTAATTTTGATTTACAGACCTGGAAAAGTCATAGAAAGGCACGTAAAGGTGCACTCAATAATTTTTTCCTCATTAAAAATGTGTAACTCCTAAAGACATGAATTGTATTTTGCAATATATGTAGGAAATCATGAGCACTCACATTCAAATGAAGACACCAGTCATATCAGTAACCTTATAAAAGCTGTTTTATTCTACATAGAGAGGGTCCGCACATGGGGGCTGCCATTTTAGAATCACATGACCAGTCGAATACTACTCGCTTAATCTCAGTAACCGTCCTGTTATTTGACACTTTCATTCATTGATTGATTAAAGTAATTATGACTGATTGTGAATACTAAATTTCTTCAATGGCATCTGAAACTGAAAACTATTGATTTTAAATGATGCTGCATCCAAGCCTCTAGGTGTCAGTGTAAGTCCAAAATGACACAAAGACAAAAGTTACTGTGTGCACCTTTAAATCAAGTTTCTATAATCCATATACAGTTTTCTACTACTAGGCCTAAACTTTCTTGCAAACCATATTTATACATAATTTGTGAGGAAATCATTCTTTTGAGTCAGTTCTTTTTAATGAATCAGTTGAATAAATGATTCACTAGAAGTCTGAATAATTTGATTCCTTTTTCACAGTGACGAAGAAGGTCATGGAAATTCATTGGTCCAAAGGTGTGGAAACGAAGTTCGGTGTATCCATTTTATGTTTTGAAATCATAATTATTCCTTTCTGTCTCTAGGAAAAAGCAAAGACAGTGACGAACCTGAAGATTGCACCCTTGAGGAGGACTCCGTTGATGGCCAGGTGGTCTCAAATTATAAGTTCTCAGTGTATATTAAATGCATAACAGGTTGCAGTTTTATCAAAACTAACATCTTCACCTCTTTCAGGACGAATCAGATGCTATTCCAGAGAACCTTCAGGATATGGATATCATGGACATGAGTGTTCTGGATGAAGCCGATATGGGCAATGAAGGTGGGGGCGATGGAGATGAATATGATGATGAGCTTCAAGACACCATGTCGAATGAAGAGAGTTTAAGGGAAGATGACGTTAAAAAAGTTGATACGGCAAATGCCAGTGATGCCGTCATAAGCAGATCTGAGTTGGAGGAGGTGAGATAGCGTGTTATATAGCGCCACACTTTCTCCCATTCATTTTCTCCATAGAGATTGTTGAGCTCTTTGGCCACAAATTTAATTTCCATTGGAACGGGTACTGTAGTGGGTGATCACAGGATTATGGGTTGTGTAGTTCTTCAATGGTAATTTGACTATAAAAAATATGTTGCAATTGCACTTGTGGCTTGTAAAGAGGATTAAATCTCATGGTAGGTCTAGTTTATGGACAACATGAATGGGAATTTTACTTCTGGAACCCTATTGTTCTATTGTAACACCACTGAAGCAAACTGTATGAATTTTTATTCAATATTTGTTTGCTTACAGGAAATGGAGGCCAGTGGTACAAACATGGAGGAAAATGAGGAAGCCACTTGTCAGGTAATCAAGAATGCAATTTGAACATATAGATTTTAGAAATGTTTTTTGTGCTTCTGTTCGTCTGACTAATGTTATGTCTTTAACAGGAGGATAATGGAGAGGATGGGCGTGAAGATGAAAAAGGTACTGTATGGGGCAGAAATGGCATTAAAGTCAGGGTGAAGCCTTTAAGCTCCATTAGTTTTAATGAACCAGGTAACTCGGGGAAAGAGACTGGAAATCCAAAGTTGATTACTGACTTTCCGTGTTGCTGATAATAGACATAAATGATTTTTGTTTAATAATGGTAAAATCACTTTAAAAAAAAATTTGCTTTTGCAAAGAAGTCTCAGATAAGCAGAGAGCCAGTAATCTGTTTCAGTTAGTACGTTAGGTTGGTGTAAATGGTTGTTGCAGATGCCAAGTGTTTCTAGGTTGCTTAAAGAAGACAACAAAGAGAAGATGAGAAGAAATGGATCACACTCAAGCAAAATCGCTGTAGGACTCAAGTTTGTTAATTGGAGATTTCACTAATGGACCATTTGCTTGATTCAAAAGAATCACATTTCCAATAAAGCAAGCACAAAGCACTTCCATATCATGGACACTTCAAGTTCTAAACAAGCCAACGATGGACACTTGGATCTAGTCGACAACACGCTCTGCTTTGTGGGCAGGTGAACTGAAACAAAATCACCTGTTGTCTGCAAGCTGGTTGCTTGTTCTTGCTTTGGTTTTTCCAGTCTCTTTATAGGGTTTAGCTTGCCTTTGCTTGGGTCACGTCCTAGTGCAGCCTTGCCAGTTCCACGATAACCATTGCATTGTCTCAGAAGTGATTAAACTCTGTGCCATTCTATTCCTGTTAAATCCGTAGAAAGTGAGAAAGTAGCCGGGTCTTGTATATCAGAGCTGATTAAGGAAGACTTCACTGAAGAGCCGACTGAAGTGGAAGAATCTTCAGTCTTGGAGTCTCACAAAGAGGAAGACAATGTGCACGACCTTTCTAACGCTGATGACGCCAGCAATTTGGAAGCAGAATCGATGGCCTGTGAAGCGGACATTGACACTGCAAAGCAAAACAAAGTTGAATCCAGAAGCAACGGCCAAGAAAACATTCAGGACACTTTGGTGAACACCGAGAGCACTTCCGCTCAGGCCGCTAATGATAATGAAACGAGTTTGCGTGAAATTGAAATCGCAGTTGACTCGGAAAGTGCGTCAAAAGAAGAAGGGGTCGAGGAAAGCAAGACTGAACCTGCTGAGTCTTCAGAAGTCAAAGAGTCCTCTGTACAGGGTGATGATCAGACAAAGAGGTTTGTTGCTTTCTGTCTACTAGAACAATGGCTTTCTGTTTCATTGGCTCCTTTTGTTAACAAGTATGGGTGCTTTTGGGAAGTGTAATCGATTGCGCATTTCGTATACCATTGTGTCATTTCCCTTTTCTTTTTTTTTCTTTTTTTTCTTCCAAAAAGTAATTTCCCAGAAATTTGGTTTGCCATCTAAGGCAGTGGTATGTTTAGTGTATTTGGCTTCAATACTTAAGTCATAGTATCCAAATGTTAAGTCTTTGTTCACTGCCTGAGGTTGTGTGTCCTCATTAGGTAGGTATTTATAATCAACATTGGTGATCGCGTTCAAACCGCCAATTCAATTTCTTATAAGAGCGTTTTCTTTTTCTCTAGTGGTGACGAGGATAAATCAAGCAAGCCGGAGTCGAAAGATGAAAAAGGTGGGTGTGCAATGAAAAGTCTTCGCTATTGTACATGAAGACTACTTTTGACCTCTCTCGGGCCAAGCAAAGAGCTAGATATTACTGCTGGACTTTTCTTTTTGGGACCCATTAGGTAGCGCTGGTGCTAGCGGAAGGAACCTTTGGGTCAGTGGACTTTCTTCAACCACTAGAGCGACGGATCTGAAGAATCTGTTCAGCAAATATGGCAAGGTCTGCAACTGAACAAACTACAAGTTGGAAAACGTGGTTAATAGGCACTTTTAACTAGGGTTGGGAATCCCTAGTGCTCTTCACAACAGATTCTCATAAGCATGTCCGTTTTAATGAATTGGTCAAAAAGACTGTTAATTAGACTGTAAAGGCCTACGGTCTACTTCTATTTTCTGTGTGCCGGTCTGTCTCGTGGTAGGTCAAGCACTTCGGCTTTTAAAGTATGGTGTTTTGACTGCGTGCTCGTACGGACACGTTTGATGCAGGTGTATTTTGACTGCTTTATGATACTCTTTTAGTACAGTACGGACTGTCTGCAGTAGTCTGTGTAGTGTGCTGCGGATGAAATTTGTGTAATAAAACCGAAGTATATTTTGGCCTTTACTCTGCTAATGTGTACTTATTTGTGAGACTTAATTCAGTGTAATTACAGACTGGTCATATGATAAATGTGTACTTAATGATACACATTTGGAACAGTTTTGTTGTGATAAATTGGGAGTACTAAAATAATTGTATGTACAGTCATTAAAGAACCAGAGCTTCGATCAGAATCAGAATCCTTACATTCCTTAAGATTCCCATACCTACTTCTAAATGTGCAATGGATGAACATTATGTTGTACTAATTTTACAATGTCCTGATATCCACATGTGTTATTTTTAACAGGTTGTTGGCGCTAAAGTAGTAACAAACGCTCGAAGCCCAGGAGCTCGCTGCTATGGATTCGTCACTATGTGTTCTACTGAGGAGGCCACCAAGTGCATAAGTCATCTGCACAGAACCGAACTGCATGGCAGAATGATATCAGTTGAAAGAGTATGTGATATTTTTTTTGGTGATATGGTGACTGTCAACATTATTGATTTGATATAGAGTCAAATTCAACTGATTGATCTATCTTCATTTAGGCCAAGAATGAACCAGCCGGAAAGAAGCCTACTGACAAAGGTGAAGGTAAAAAGGCTGGCAGTGACAGAAGACAATCCACTGACTCCAAGACTGAGACGTAAGCCATACTTCAACCCTGGTATTTATATAAATCTTTGCATACCTAATAACTGGAACAGCCTCATAATAGAGTTACATCCTTACAGATCTGAGAACAAGGATGAGAAGACTGAAGGCTCTGATGGCAAAGGTAATAAGCTTTCATCCAGCCTTGTTAGTACCCTAAGTAAATTGCCATAGTACACAAGTCTTCATGGTTCATCCTTGCTGTTACAGAGCATGGTGGTGAAAGGACTGTCGTGATGGACCAGTCAAAAGGAGAGCCAGTTATTAGCGTGAAAACCAAAAGCAAAGAGCGAGTATGTATAGTGGCTTCAACTGTTTTGACTTCCTCATACACTTTGTTTTTAGGATGGTTTTCAAATGTTGTTAAAATCATTTTGTGTTGGCCGCAGAGCACCAAGAGTCGTGACCGCACGTCCTCCAGCAAAGAGAGGAAGGACATTTTGTCCTTTGATCAGATCAAAGAACAGCGAGAGAGGGAACGTCAGAGGCAGAAAGAACGAGAGATCAGAGAGGTAGAGAGACGCAAACACTCTGGGTAAGTTTTACGCTGATTTGTCATACAAAAATAACAAACAAATGTAGCTGTAAATGATGCAAAAAAACATGGCGTAACACCATATAACTAACTAGATGCTCTGCTGGAATACATTACAATGAATTAATTGCATTGAATTTGTTACAAAAGTAGCAGCATTGATGGCTGTCGTGGCAATATTTTCAAAGGAGGTGCATTTAGAATTTTACTAACCAACTAGTTTAAGTATAGGTATCTGCAGAACAATAATGGGTGTTTACTAATAAGTAGGCGTTTCCAAACCAGGGTGGGTGTTTCTAAACTTTCCAATGAAAGTAGGGAATCTCAATGGTTTGAAAATGCCCACTGATTGGGAAAAGGCCATTTTCTGCAGAGAGATAAGTCTCAACTATTTGGTGGTTGAACAATACTGACATTGATTTAGGCCAGTGGTTGGTAACATTGGCAACAGTGAGAGAGGAGTAGGCTTGCCAATCTACCTCTTTATGGAATCCTTCCTCATGATAATGAGCGTGTTTTTATGAGCTGAATGGGAGGCAAAACACTAAAGTGTGATGAGACTACGGTATAGTCAACAGACTATCACTGTACGAGCAAGCAATTTGCACATCACGAGCCAGCAGCACAGATCAATTCAGGCAGCGCTATACTTTCAATGAATTGCCCAAGTAAATGCTTCCGTTTGGATCGCGCTGCGCGGTTGAGCGGAAGACAGCCTACATTTTTGTTTTTTATTTGTTGCTTTTTGCTTTCAGAACAAAACATGATGTAAATAAGACACCAGCATACACCCACCTTAAACCACAATGATGATGATTCTAAAAAAAACTACATTAAACGGTTAAGAGTAAAAATAAACTCATCTGGGTTTCTGAATCCCATTTAAAATATGCATGACACCTGGAAATAAAGTTTCAGGATTTTGAAAAATGTATGACATAATATAATAAATATTTAAGATTCCACACAATTTCTTGGTTACTAATCAAAAATGTGATAACTGTTTTGTGCAACTCATTTCGTACAAAAGTTCACATTTACTTGCTACCATTCATGCACGCACACAAGATGCTCTGCAGAAAATTTTGGAAAATAATTGGAAAACAATGACGTTAAGAAACTGAAAACTTTCAGTTTTTAATTGAAAATGGATGTGTGGGCATGGCCTTAAATGGAAATATGTCAACAACTTAAATTTTGATTACTTTTTGTTAATCTGTTATAAATGTAGATACAAATAGATTCTGGTCCAGTTTCTTGTCTTAATTTAAAATAAAACCATTCTCCAACTAATTTCCCATCTATTTTATTGTTTTGACATCGCAGCGAGCGAGACCGTGATAGCCGTTTGGAGCGTGAACGCATCCGTCTCTTCCGGCAGCGGGAGGAGAAAGACAGGCTGATGAGGAGGCGCAACTGGCTAGAGGTGGAGAAGCAGAGGCTGGATGCCGACCGTATGGAGCGTGAGTTCCTGGAACGTGAGCGTCTCCGTGTGGAGTTTGAGCGCCGGCGTGAACAGGAGCGCATTCATCGTGAGAGGGAGGAGCTGCGGCGGCAGCAGGAGCAACTGCGTTATGAACAGGACCGACGTCCCCTCAAGAGGCCATATGACATGGATGGCAGGTATGTCGGAAATGCTTGGTGCTAGTGATAAACCAATTTATCTGCCGATATTTGGCCATTTTTAGATTATCAGCATCAGCTGATAACTATGGCCAATGGATGTCGTCAGTTCCTAAATCCATTGACAGCCTTGCCCATGAATAGTGGACATTTTCTTGAGAGTAAATGCTTTTAATGTAAATGTGTACATATTATTTGCTAGCATTAAATATATATACAATATGGCATTACATTGGTCATCGGCCACCCTGCTCTTTGGATACTGGGATCAGCTTCAACCACTAAAAAAAAAACAAAAAAAAAACAAACGGATGGCAAAAGGGGTCGCTGAAGTCCTGCATTTTCCAAGGAGACACAGGAAATATTGGCCCATAATTTTTTATTTTTTTATTTTTTTTTACAGAAAAGACGACTGGCAAGTGAAGAGAGTGAACATGGACGATCGCTATGGAAGGTCAGATTTTGGACGGCAAGACCGATACCAAGATTTTGACCACAGAGATCGCAGCCGCCATCAGGAGGACATGATGATGGACAGGTAATACCGAATTCCTGTTTCCAAGCTCTCATTTCTTTGTAGACGCACATCTACTTGTTTGACATCACCCAGTGATTCAACTTCTGTCTGTGCATTTGACTATAGATTTTACTCTATCGTACACCACTATATACCATAGTAATTTTCATTTACGTCCCTTAATGAACAGGAGAGACAACAGAGGTGGATTGTCAGGGGACAGAGACAGTCAGGTAACAAAAAGTCCCTTGTAGATATACATTTTCATGCTCTAGTATTGGACCTTGTCTGATCTCTTTCTCTTGTTTTCTATCCACAGCACTTGTCTGATCGGGACAGGCACGGCAGGGACAATCGTGATAATTGGGGTGGCAGCTATGACAAACGTGGAATGAATCCTACAAGGCCAGTGCCTGGAAGGTAAGTCGGTTTGTCAGGTCTAATAGCCAGATGTGGTTTCATTTTAAATTATCGAGATTTATCTGCATTTACTGCTGAAGTTAAGACTATCCACATTCCTAAAATCATACTTGTCTCCGCTTAATAAATTGCATTGTTACTGGAATGCAAGCAATGACCTTTGCTGTGGTAATGCCTTTTGTTTGTAGTCGTGACAGAGACTGGGAACCTGGGCGTAAAATGGATGGGGACAGAAACTGGCAAGGTTTGTCCAACAAACATCAGTTAAAGCGATGGTTCTCCCAAAATAACAATTCTGCCTTTTACTTTTTAAATATGCCTGGAAGTTCCAAGATATCATATATTCTCCTCTCTTAATGTATATTACCTTGCTTTTTAGGAGCCGACCGAGGTGTTCCAGGACCAGGTCACATTGCACGAGGAGGAATGGCAAGGTATTTTATGATTTAATAGTTTTTTTTTTCTGGATTTTATGTGAGAATAATGGCAGCAAAGCTTATTTAGAGTTTAGTTTGTGTTTACCGTAAGGCTGTTTGTCTGCTCCTCAGCCGGGGCGGGTACTTGCCAACGGGGGCATCTCCGTCTCTCTCTGGAGCCTTAAACCGACCGAACCAGATTATGCAGAGCAGCGGGATGCAGGGAGGCGGAGCCTTTGGTCGACGTTACTAACTTAAAACCTCTTCCCTTGTGTCTTTTACACTTTGCAGCTTGTACATTGCCGATCGAGCTTTGTAATTGTATTTTATAAGTCCACTTTTCTTTTCATACTGTTAAGGCAAGAGAAAATTGATTATGTTGTGTAAAGATAGTGTTTGAGATTTTATTTTGATTTCCCCCCCCCACCTCCATTCCACATCTTGATAGATTTTAGTCTTTTTTTTTTTCTTTTTTTTTCTGTTTTGTGTAACACATGGTGAATGCTCAGGAATGTTTGCAGAAATTAAACCTGTCCTAAAACTATGACCTTGTTGATGTTCACTTCTTTTTGATTGTGCTTCAATAAAATTGTGGAGTTTTCTTTGAGTGCTTGTTGTCCATGATAGTATTGTTTTGCCACTAGTTGGCGCTCTTAGTCTACAAACACTGCAGTTGATGCAAAATAGTATTGGAGGGTATTGAGATATAATGGCAGAAGTCAGAACATGCACATGATTGAAAAACTCAAAGCAGGAATGTATCTAGATTTTTACATTTTATGAAAATAATCTAAAGGGTACTTTGTGTAAAACTCTCTACCACGATGCTGGGGATGCTATATGTTGCTCAAAAAACAATTTGAGGTATCATTTGTGTCTGTGACAAACATCTCTCTGTAGACTTAGCTATGGATTTTCTCACTGCTATTAACAGAATGAGATAATATCTGCTGTTTTACAACATGAGTGTGTAAAAGACTGGAATTATGTCCACCTGCTGCTTGACAAAATTGCCCAATACATCTTGATTATTCAGGGCTTGGTTTACAAATAGCATTGGAGAATTGTGGCTTTTAATCCAGTGAACTCTTATGAGTGCTCCAGTTCTTTATTAATAGAAGCACTTCCATGATTTCAAATGTCATGTATAGGCAATCTAAAGGTCACTCATTGTGCAAGTTTAATCATTAGATTATTAGGTCACTAATATCAATAACCCCCAACTTCCTATCTCACATAACCCAGGTTTAATTTTGGTGTGTATCCTCAAATAATGTGATATTATTATTCAAATCTTATTGTATAAGTTAGGGACTATGTTGTCCCCACTCTGCTTTTTCACTTAATTACTACCCTGAATCGGTTTAATCAGTGAGCGTGTTTACAAGCACAGCAATACGTTGATAACTACCCAAAATCACCTATTTAAAAAGATACGACACTACAATAAACTGTTTACAAATGGTTTGAAATAATCTGATTATTTTCTGCTTTTGACGTGTAAACGTAAACAGGCTTGCACACAACACCTGCACACATTGGATAAACTGGTAAGAACGCCCGTTAACATACTGTGCGAAATTGGTGTAATGGGCAAAAATCTGTATCAGTTGGTTTAACCAATGTGCTTAAACTGTTTAAGACCTTATCCGATAAAGGAAAGCTGTTTAAGGCGTTTACTTGACCGTATGCCATTTTATTAAGCATAATCGTGTTAGATTGTGCGTGTTAATGCGTTCGATTGACAAACTCTACAGGGGATATTGTGCATTAATTTGCCATTGTAATTTATTGGGATTTTGTTTAATGATTTTTGTTTAATAAAGCCATTATGATTAAAATATCCTGAAAGTTTTCAATAGCAAGGATGTAACTAGGCCAAATGGTCTTATGTTGAGGAGCAGAGGTTTAAATTCAAGAATTGGCCATTGAAAACCCCATATTTAGGCTACTGACCATTGAACTGAATATTGAGGGCAGGGGCATGTGCCCCCCCCCCAATGTCTAGGGGGGTTGTGACCCTCTTCAAGAGTAGTTATCAATAAAGATATAAATGATAAGATCAATGAACCAAATTCAAATGTACAATAAAGTTTGAAAGACCTGAGGAGCATTGGTTTTCGTAGGAAGAACTATTGGTTTGACTCCATTGGTCTTCAGTGACTCATAACAGATGACATCCTGGGAGGTGGAGAATTTGGTGTCTGATGTTTCAATTCTACCATGTCCTAAAGTAACCCCTGCCCAAAGTGAATGATGTCACAAACTTAGAACATGTCTTGCACCACTGGCCAATCACATCCAGGAAGTAGGGTTTGGGGGCGGAGTCAGGCTCAGATATACATGCCCAGAAAGGCCTGGATGCCATAAATCTTTCAACACTTCAAAAATGTTCTTCATCAAGATGTTGAAATGTGCCAAGGGAGTCTTCATAAAAGTATGCACCCTACAATTCAATCAGAGCTACAGTATTTTCCAACAATTGTTGGCTGTCTTCAGTCCTAATTACATTGCCCATTGTTTCAAGTCTAAACGATGTTCGGCTGTTTACACTGGCACATGTTCACTCCTGCAAATACATTGACACAGATGGTCCAAGACGTTTGGAGCAGAACCTGAGCAGAGCTGGAAATTCAATTACTATACCATACACCCAAGAGAATTTTTGTTCTCACTTGCATTCAACTAAACAATGGAATGTTTTGGACATTTCCCAGCAGAAAAATTCCACTTTGAAGCCTTGACAGAACATGAATGTGGGGGACCCTTTTCCTGTCAGAACAATTTCATTGTACTACCCCAACACTATACCTAACATTACAACAGAAATGCCGAGCACAAACATACACAACATGTCTCCCTAAGCAGAACTCATTAAGTATTCCTATTACACTTTATGAATTGCATCCAAATTGCGTTCATTCTTCAAAACAGATCTACAAATCTGAATATACCACATTATAGTTCAGGCATGTTAAACCAAAAACATTCCTCTCTCTCAATGTATGTTCCAAGCTCCAAGTGAGCTAAGAAGGAGTCATTATAGCCACACGTTTGAATTCTTCCCAGATTTGTTTGCTGATTTATCTTTTATCTAGAGGACATTTCACAGGTAAGACTTCATTGATGCATTTTGTCTTGCAGATGGTGGAGTTTATTTGACCCCACAGAAAGGAAATTTGTCTAGATTATTGAAACTATTTTGGAATAGTTTGCACAGGATCTCTTGACTGAACTTGTCTTCTCAAAAACTGTTCTCTCAAATGCAGAAATAAGTAACAACTTCAATCATTGGTGCTTAAATAGAAGTTAGTGGTGCATGCTAAGGCAAGTTTTACTGATTCTATTGGTCATATTTAGAGTTAGGGATTGGAGCAAACCCTTAACCATAAGTATTAAACATCAGCTTGTAATATGCAACATTTGTACTTAGAAAGTGACTGATACATCAGATTGTGTGGCTTGTGGAGGACAGATGTGCTACTACTATTCTAAGGAGGTTTCGACTATTGAATTTCATCTAGCAGACCATTAAACAGGTGGAATATCCAATAGATTTACATTGAAGGAGGGACTCGAGCCATATATTGGAACCAGAACACATTGAGGCTTGGGGGTGGACTTTTCTGGACGATAGCCTACAGCCTTTTTATCCATTTTGCTTTGGATATAAGCTTCTGATGAAATGTTCATGTGTATTTTACTCTAGACGGTTAGGAAAAAGACATAATGGATAGACTTTTTGATAGCCAGTTCTTTCATTTGAACTGATTGTTGTTGTTTCTTTATTTTGCAAAAGCTTTACAAGACATCAGCTAGTACATAAAACACTATGAAGGTCTGTCTTATGACAGAGAGCTCCTAAAACAACAACACCAGCGCATCAAACGGAAAACTCATCTGCGTAATCAAGAGCTTCATCTAGACTTCAAAGCCTTTCAAATGCACTAAACTGAACTGACTTAAGATGTTCAGACATCTGCACGATGACCACACATGAGTTTAGCACTTTCTTGTATAACTTTTTGAAACTGGGTTGTTGCAGTTTATTTCACTTGCGTTTCAAACAAGATGTTGATGGCTTTACAGAAGATTTCAAGATCCAGTCAGAAGATGAAACTCAGATGGGGAATCTCTCTCACATATACTCAAGAGTACTAGAAGGTGGAACGTGTTAAACCATTTATAGTTTGAGCAATTTCCTATATAAATTTACAATGGTATCAATATGATCACATTGTCACCAAGATGACCATGAGTTTGGTCACTGTTATTTTGCCAAGTAGGACATGTTCTTGAACAACATCACTATCAAACAATCAGAATTTAGGGATGGTCTTAGGGCTGGAAAAACTTTCTTATAAACCCAAAATTTCCTTCAAAATTTTAGGAGGAAATCATGGGTTAGGGTTAGGGTTGGGACTAAGGTTATGTCTATGTTTATTTGACAGGAATGTTGTTTCAGGATCAGCAAAAATGTGTTGATCCAGGAACACGTCTTAGGTCGAGTGCACACTGTGGTATTTTTACATCCCTTTACAATAGTTATTTGTCAGACTGTACGATATGATGCCAGTGAGATCTTGGGTAAAATTCATGGCACACTGCAACATTATGTCAGACTGTACGATACACATTTTAACCAAGACTTTGGTACCAGTTGTCCCAGTTGACAGTGTTGACTGAAGTGACGGCATTTGGCTGTCTACACAACTGCTTCGCAAAATTTCGGACATTGTCAGAACTTTGTTGGAGGCTATCGCAGAGCAATAATTCTGCCATTTGTGAACATGTGATACTAAGCAAACAAAGATGGCTGATTTTGCCCTACGACAAAATACATATTTTACATTTCCCAAAGTTTGCCTCTGACGGCAAATTCATGGCCAAAATCGCAGTGTGAACCTGCCTTTAGTTGACAAATCACAGTTACAATAGTCACAAGCTCTTTGACCAAATGTCACAATAACATTTCTACAATAAAACTGGTCTCTGCTTTGTCTCATAGATGAGAGTGAATCATCATTTGAAGGTTCTGTTCTTGAGGGTCTGCTGAAGGTTCCATCACAACAGCTAATGGCACATTCTACGTCGAGCCCACTGACAGATTTACAGCTGTCAAAATGTTTAGGGTGGATAGGGCTGTCAGTCGATTACAATTTGGCAGATGTGGTGCAGACCCTGGTGCAAATAAAGATAGATGATTTTTACACCCTAGTGCAAATAGTGGCAAATATTATTTGCACCCCAAGCCTGGTACATATAATGGTAGATGCTGTTTGCCCCATGGTGCAAATAGTTACAGATACTATTTGCACCCCTAATTAAATACTAACAGTATAGGGGCATCACTGCAGCTTTTTCATTGTGTTTATTTAAAGTCCCACAGACTTCCTACACCCATCCCTACCCCTAAACCTAACCCTTCATTTACCAAAAATAACCATGGTTTTACCACAGTACCCATAGTATTACTATGGTATTTTGTAGTAAAATTATAGTAACCACAAAATTAAACATGGTTATTATATAAACACCTTATTACTGTAGTAATAGCAATAAGTGCATTAAACTATGGCATTCACCAATAAACATGGTTACTACATGTTTTTTACTATATTACTATAGTGAAACTACCTTTATACTAATTTTTATGAATTATTATAAGTAGTATTAAAGAAAATATTGAGAGAGGATACAGGAAACAGATTGGGGAAAAGAGTGCGGCAAATGCGGAATCGAACCTGGGTCAAAAAAGTGCACTGGTATTATGCCCCACATCACTGAAGCAACACTGTTTGGCAAGTGTTATTTACACCTGGGTGCAAATAGTCACTCTGTTAAAATTTTTAATTGAATTAATTACATTATATGCCAATTAATTAATCGAATTTATCACACACACACACACACACACACACACACACACACATATATATTTGCTGAGAAAGCACCCCAAATAACAATAATTCAATAAATAATTAATGAAATTAAAATAATAAAATAATTATAAAGAGTTATATTTAAATAATTATAAATATAATATTATAAAATGAATAATTCAGATAATTAATACGCATTACATTATTGTGGCAGATGAGTAAATTGATAAGACAACACAAAAAGTGGTTTTAGAAGGCAATATTGTTTATTTCCATTTTAACATAAGCCTATAAATGGCCTACAGTCCACAGCAATCCCTTTTGCAACTGAATTCGTAAGTCTGTCCAAGACAGATTTATTATAAGTGCTTTTCAAAGGATGCGTCAATGTACAGATGTGTCAGACGGACGCTTTTGGAGTGTCTCAGTTTGGTTGCGATCAATGATTAAGCGTAGTTTAAAACTTGAGAACACTTCTCGAGATCCCTGCATTCGGAATTGCACTCTGTTGTGTTCAGCTATGTTTGAACGCAAAAACGTGTTCTCATCTTGTGCTGTCGCTAGTGTCAAGCAAGCCTGAGTTTGGTTTGTTGTCTATACAGCTGCGTGTTGTCTGTACAGCTGGAGTTTTGCTTACTGCCCCCTGCTGAATGCATGTGGTATTTCAGAATAAAAATATTCCAAGGTATGGACCTAGGACATTAATTGCATAATTTCTTTATGGATTATGTTTTATATAAGTAATCACATGTTGACTTTAAATGCTTAGTTATGTTCACAGTTCTTTGGTCTAGGAGAAACCTCAAATTAGCTCAAATACTGGAGCGTTATGACAGTTTTGAAAGTGAGACTTGTACTTCTAAAGGTGGCGTTGTTGCAATTCTATTCGATTTCTGTTTGATTTAACATGCACAGTGTGCTTTTTTTTTTTTTTTTTTTTACTGCAGTTCAATGCTCTGTTAATAGGAGCAGTGCGAATATTCCGGGTTCAATACAAGTTAAGCTCAATCGACAGCCTTTGTGGTGTAATGTTAATTACCACAAAAATGCATTTAGATTTCGATTCCTCTTTTTCTTTAAAAAAAAAAAAAAATGCAAAAAATGGAGGTTACAGTGACTTAGAGTCGAAGGATTTTTGGAGGGTTTAAAGGCAGAAATGAAAGCTTATAATTTTATAAAAGCACTTGCATTAATTCTTCTGTTAAAAGTCATGTATTATTTGAGCTGTAAAGTTGTTTAAATTGTAATTTTTACAGTCATTTAAGGGTTTTAGGATTTGTTGACATTACATCATAATGACAACAAAGTTGTAAAATTGGCTGTAACTACACAGAGGTTATTAAGTTAGTAAGTGCTTTTATCCCACTAAAATAATGTTTACATCCATATCGTTTATGTCTTGTGGCTATACTTTTGGAAAAGTGAGCATTTTTCAATGTTCAAAAATTGGCCCCCATTCATTATTTTAAGTACCATGTCTGGGCAAGACCACCAGGATTAAAGATGTCTGTCATGTACTGTAAGGTAACATCAAAAAATAGATTTTCCTGATATCTTGAAATAAACAGACAGTTTTAGGATTTTGAAACATTTAAAACAAAGATAAAAGTTATGATATTTAAGATTCTCTACCTTTTCAAGGTAACAAATCCAATTTAAGCTAATTTGTGACACTGATCATGTTAACTCCATTGTTACGTGCATGCTGTCATTACGGTTCAAATGAATTGTAATGCTTATAATATAATTTGTAATTAAAATTTTGTATTAAATTAGAAAAACACTAATTAAAAGCATTTTTACTATTGTAACCGACTGTATACACGTGAGAGCTGTTGCAAAAACATAATTTTGATGCAATTATCAGTGTTTTCAATGTCTTTTTATTTCTTTCTTCTTTCTAGGGTAAAAAAACCCTCTCTCTGTATAACACGCATGAGTTAAACATTGCCAGAAAGATGTATATGTGTCTGTATATTCTGTGGATATTGTTGGTCATGTGATCTCGTGGCTACAGTCACACCATGCCCACGTGGCAACAAGGTTACTCTAGGGCATTTCCCATGGCTCCAGAAGCCATACTAGTTATTCATATACATTGAAAGTTCATCAGTAGACTGTATGACATGTTTTGCAAGGTGCACTATGTAATTTTTAGGTGCTTAATTCATGTACCCTGAAATCAATCCCATTCAGTCGAATTACTGACAAGCGGCAGCTCCCATTCAAACATGATCACGCTTTAGCGCTACTCATAGCGCGTTGTGCGAGTAACCTTCGAAACACGTTTTTTTCATCCCGTGGGAACCAGGAAGTAATTGCGTTCACATAAACAATGGTAAGTGCAATTCGGAGTTTGCATTTTCATTCTAGAATTAAATGTTTTCTTTACTGACGGTTAGGTTAAGAGTTAGGGTTTAGGTAAAATATGCAGTCCTGTTGACTGTATGGCATTATTTATAGCAAAAAATACAACTCGCTTTTGGTGCCACTCTGTGGACATTTCACCTGGAAACTGGAGCTCACATCTGCCCATACGTTCAATAACACCTCCAGCTTCGGCCACTGGGGGCAGTAGTAAAATTTTTGGTAAGTACAGACTGATTCCAGCAAAACTTTCAACCTTCTATTGCCGAATTTACAGCCTGTATAACCCTAACACTCTGTCTACACTGGATGCGAGAGTTGCATTGCATTGTGTCAAAGGCAAATAGATACCATTTAAATCATTGAAGCAAACCTGTTCCATTTTGTGCTGCACACCCTGGCGCTACTCCTGCCAACAAGACAAATAAACGGTTTAGAATGTTCGCTTTAGTGCTTCCACTGTAGACTGCCTTATGCCATTGCAGATCGTGACGCACCCGGGGTAGACAGTGTGTAACCCTAAATTTGTATGAAATTCAAAAAATGCAAAAAAGAAGCATTTTCACTTGTGGTCTCAGACTTTTTGACTACAGGGTTTTTTTTGGGGGGGGGATAAGGAACTGTCATTTGCAGCAATTAACGGATTTCTTGTTCAAATCGCTTAGTGATTAAATGTTGAGTTTACAAATCGAATCTATTGCTTATATGTGATTTATGTCTTTCTGAACAATCCAGCAGTTATTTTGCCATCTGGATGGTAAAATTAACAGGAAGAGGGGCAGCTTTGATTAGATTTTACTGCTGTGCAAAGGAAATAACCAGTCAGCACCAACCGCCTGAGCAACACAAACGTAAACAATCAAATTGGACTGCAATTGCCAAGTCATTGCGATTGAATTTCATTATCAATTCTTTGCCATATCTTAGTTTATCTTTACTTTTAGCTCAACTGACAGAGTGTTGCACTAGGAATACCAAGTCATGGATTTGATTCCCAAGGAAACCACAAAATGATCAAATGTATACCTTGAATGCTTTTATAGCGCCTGCCAGATTAATAAATTACATGTTGTTTAGATAAAAAACAAAACTACAAAATCTGTCCCTCAGATTAGTCATGTGGTCTTTGATTCCACAAGTGTTTTCTTGGAAAAATAATTCATTTTAATTTCCGCCTCCCTCCGGTGTGGATTGTTTCTCAATAAATTAATTCATATTTTTCTTAAACAACCCCTGAAACCTTTTTGCCCTGGTCTCCACATGTGCAACTACTTGAAAGAGAGGCATGCAGGATGAAGCCAAAATCTGGAAGTAATTCCATCAGTGGGTCAATGCCCGACTTTTACCCATGCTTCTCACATGCTCCTCTCTACCCATAGCCACAGATCCAGGAACAACTCCACCATCCACTGTGTTTATAGAAACTAATATGATCATAATCCAAAGCATGATCCGAGACCAGATGTGGGACTTATTTACATGAAGGATTCCTATTGGTCGACTCCCACGCACCAGAATGGTGTGATACAATCACGTTGTTTAAAGTTAGAGGAACAACCTCCCATTCATTTTATACACACTTGTAGGTCAAACTTAACCAAGTTTTGTGGATGTAAATCATGTGACTATGCATGGCATTCTAGAAAAAGCTTGTATTTTTTCAGCAAACAATTTCAAATTAATGTTTAATCTGATTTAGTTCTTGTGTAATTTTTAAACAGGGTCTGTATACAGAGTTTGAAATAATTTGTCATGCAAAACTTTTCCCATGGGTTTTGAGAATCATTTACCTTGAGCTTTAAGGTCACTGTCTATGTTGCCCTACATTGTTGTGTCTGGTTTGGGTCAGCATACATCAGTCCGCAAACAATCAGTACAACTAGACCAAATATCGTCCTGATACAACTGTAGCTGCTAGAAGTTTCAATGAAAATGTTTTAAGGCTGCATCAGCTTTCTTTTTAAGTAGAATAGTAAATCAGCATTATCAACTTGTTTTTTCAGGAACATCATTTGCGGAAAAGGTTTTAGGAGTATTATAACTTTTAAAGGAGTCTTAGGTTTATCCAACTGAAATTTCAAGGTTAACTTTGATACTCAAATAATAAGAATACAAAGAGAAAGATAGTTGGTTCTTATCAGAATGGCCATTAAAACATTCAATGTTTGATTTGTAAAAAACATATTTAAGTAGGATGGTTAGGTATGTTAAAAGTGTAATACTCCAGCTTCGATATTTCGCCACTGTTTTATTCTAGAAATGTTATGGGGTTACAAATGTTTATTAAAAAACTGTGCACATTTAGAGAAATATTGATGGGTTCTCTTTATTTAAAAATGTCTTTAGAAAGAATTGTCATTCATGTCCCTTTTACACTAAATTACTCAATCTGAAACACTAAAGGGCTGTACTCTCATATAGCATGTGTTAACATGCATTCAGAAAGGGGGAGGCTGCTCGTATGATTTGTCATGTTAAAAATGGACATTAGAAGAATTCCATTATGTATACCTCTCAGCCCACATGATAGGGACTTGCCATATACTCTATTTCATACCATATTACAATACTATTCTTATAAACTTCATATAACCTTCTAAAATAAAGTTTTGATGGATGGAACATGTAGTAAATAAATAAACAAATGATTTCGAAAACATTAGGCTTGTCTTTATTTTCCAATCAGTCTTGTATTGAAAAGCATTATGGAACAGGCAGAGCTGTCACTGCAGCTGTCATGCTGTGTAGGCCTATATCTATAAATAAATCTGCTTTCTGCCATATTCTATGTATGAAATCCACATTAGATCAGTAAAAGAAGCTGTTACAACCACTCAATGATTTTTGAAAGTGATATATATACAGTAAATAATGTGTAATTTATCATGTTTACATTCTGCATTCATGGCACTAATACAAAGCTAAATGCTATATGTGGCCATAATCTGAACCTGTTACCCTCTGTTATTGTATTTTATGATGAATTTTGTTGGAAGAATCCACTTAAAATCACAAAAAAGTTTGTTTCTCTCTCTCTCTCTTGTTTGCTCACAGTCACGCAAATGCATCTTTTCTACTCCAATAACTGAACTAGTACTGGAGGCTGTTTCTATGCAGGATCTTAAACAGTGGTGTAAGAAAGTAGATCTATAGACAAAGCGTTATTAAGTCACTGAAAATGTCCTAAAACATTTGTAATAGAAATATCTTCCATTTTCATCTTTTTTAAGAAAGTCAAAATATTTCCTTGAACTGTTCTCTTTGCCATTTTTGAAGGCGTGTTTTCAAAACACTAGTGGCGTGCCAAATTTTGACTCCTTAGTATGATTATGATTAGGGGTAGATGTAGGTCTGGCCTTTAGGGATAGGGACCAATGACTCCCTACTTTGGTTGGGGTAAGGCTTGGACTTTAGGAATAGGGACCAATCAGATAGCGGGGAGTAAGAATCTGGCGGGGAGTTAGACTTCGGCACAACACCGGCTAACTTTTCGCAATGGAGAGAGAGCTTGCATGCTTGTGGTTGCCAGATTGTGCAAATTAATCATAACACTAGCAGAATAACTGTGCAAGCGTAAAGCTCTGATTGGGGGATTGCATCTCTTGATATTTGGCATCCCCAAACCTGTCTTAATCTATGAGGCTCATGAGAAAATGTTATTCTGATCGGCAAATCGCCGTTATTCAAAGTCTGTTATTTAGCATACGTAGAGACTTCAAATATTTTATTTGCATACATAACACAATTGATTTAAAGCAGGGTTCTTCAACCATTTTCAGGCCAAGGACCCCTTTATGGTTACAGAGACAGAGCCGGGACCCCAGTTAGATATTGTATAAAATTGAGTGTTGCGTTTTATGCCTATAAAAACGTGTATGGTGCTACAGTATTCAATACTATTGTATGTACATACTTTATGATGTTCACATTGCAAAGCCATTGAAATAATCATTAAATGCTGCCCTGCTGAAAAGACCAGCTAAAACCAGCTTAAGGTGGTTGGCTGGTTTTAGCTGGTCACCCAGCCTGGTCATACAGTAGTTGGTCAGATTGGTTTTAAAGGGTTTTGAACACTTTTTTAGCTGGTCATGCTGATGTTAGCTCATCAGGCTGGTCATGCTGATCTTAGCTGCTCAGCGTGGTCTTAGTTGGTCATGCTGATCCTAGCTGGTCAATGTGGTCTTAGTTGGTCTGGGTGGTCTTAGCTGGTCAGCCTGGCCAAGCTGGTTTAAGCTGGGAGGCTAGCTGGTCTCCCAGCCTGACCAGCTAAAAAGTGTTCAAACCCCCTCTGAAACCAGATAACTGACCAGCTTAGGCTGGTTTTAGCTGGTCTTTTCAGCAAGGACAGCAGGGGTCTGCAACATTTTTGACATGAAGTGACATTTTTAAATTTCCTTTTTAATCCTTGTGCCAAACCTCCTCCAAAAAAGAAAAAGAAAAAGAAAAAGACAGACAGATAGATAGACAGACAGACAGATAATCAGACAGAAAGAAAAACAGAGAATAAAACCACTTTAATGAAGAATAAAACCACTTTAATAAGGTTACTAAAATGGAGTCTTCGTCTCATGTGAGTGGTCGATTTTATACATATATTTCAAAATTACTGTTCATTTCATTGAGTAAAAATTTGTAATGAGAATAACAATGACTAATCTCAGTGGTAACTATTTATTTACACCAGGCAAGTAAGCTATTGTTCTGAAAGCAAAAATCAACTATTAATAAAAAACAAACTGTAGGCTGTCATCTGTTCAACCGCACAGCGCGACCGACGCAAATCAGACGCATTTACTCACGCTACCCTCCACTGCAGCTCTGCTAAACCTGATGTGTGTCATGCATTGAGCGGCTTGTGATGAACGGTGGTCATGTGGAGGGTTTGTCCAGGCTGTACACTCCTGAAATGTGGATAGACTAAAATTCCTACTCCACTCTCTCGCTGTCGCTCATGTGCAAGTGAGTGAGTGATTATTACAAATACCAATGCTGGATCAAACAATAATTTGCGGACCCCCTGTGGTACCACTGCGGACCCCCTGGGGGTTGCGGACCCCCTGTTAAAGACCCTTGATTTAAAGGGAATAGAAAGGGAGGATGGCGGATTTACAGAGGGATGCTTTTTGTTTTTTCTTTTTTAAAAAGGGGGATGGCATCCCCTCACATCAACACAAGCCGTGTTACAGTAGCTTAACATAAAAGGTTTACTAAACGCAGAGTGTTTTGGTTAATGAGGCCTAAGAGTCTGGTCTGTTCAAGTTCTCTAACAAAATCTATTTCACAGTCCGAGTGACATGGGACGCCCATTTTGGCCGAACAGTAAAGATGTTGTTACAGTGTGGTTTTTCAACAGAGGTCAGAAATTTTTTTTTCTCAATACCCGCTTGAGCAAGCACATTCGTTTTGTAATACGTTAATAATTTTAAGATTGTACAAGGGGTCCAAGATTTTAGCAATCTTTCTTTGTCAGAATGGTCTGTTTGTTAATTTGTCGTTAGCTAGGGTTAAACCTGATACTGAAGATAAGTATTTGGTTTTACAGATCACAGTTGTCTCGAGACGTGTTTTTAAAAGTGTAAAGAAGAAGTGGTTTTTGATTTGGAAAGGCATCTATAAACAAAACGGTAAAAATACAGAGGTGTGGCGCAATGGTCCAAGATGTTCGTCTAGTCTAGTGCATATTTACATAGTAAAACAATTGAAAAACAGTGCAGATGGACACAAAAATTTGTTTTTCTGCTCTTAATTGTTCTCTGCTCTTAAACACCCACAGACGGTGCTCGCTTGAGAGACAGTCATGTTGGATTCTGTGGTGCTGAACATCTGCAACATCTTTTCCGAAACCACCAAGAGGTCAGACATGACCACCGCCAGAATCTCAGACTGAGTTAGGGTTTGGATACTGGGTGTCCTCACATAGTGAAATAATTCATTAAGATTAAGTACTAGAAATGGTCTGGAAATAATTCTGAAATCACATGTTCAAAGGTTCCTTAGATGGTTTGTAGTGGAGATGGCCAACAATGAGTCAGTACTGTGTAATGTTGCTCAATGTAATTCAGTTTAATAGATGTTATGACCTATGGATGTTCTGCAGTGCCTTAATGGCAGTAATGTTTTGTTCTAGCACATTTTGAATAGTATGCTATGGACTACCATCTGATCGATCTGACTATTGTTTCAGGATCTGAGTTGGATTAGGGCCTAGTTGTCATTTACTCAAAATGGGTTCAAGGACAATTTCCAGTCTTTTTTAATCAGATAATATGCTATGCTGTATTTTAAGCTCATATTTACTACAGCACATCATTTCCACTTGTTCGGTGGCAACATTGAAGAAACAGATGTGAACCTCCTTCCCTCGTCCTTACTCAATGCCTTCTCAATGTTGTAGGAATGTGAAATGTCTCTGACTTGTGACCTTAACAGATACCAGTGTCCAGGTCAAAGCGTAAGGTCGACCAGTCCAAAACTAGCTGTCTTCTTCACCTCCATGCAGACCACCGCTTTCATAAACGCTTTGGAAGTGTTGAAGCTGTTGTTGCTCAGGTGAGTATTGAAGAACCCTATTCAAAGCAGTGTTTTTATCATTAACAAAAATGTTTTTTGTTAACTGAAATAAGAATATAAACTTACATAACTGGAATATATGGTGCCTTGATCCTGCCACAAAAAAACAAAAAAATAAAAAAGGAAATTCTGACTTTATATCTTGTAATTGCTATTTTATTTCTCATAACTGTGACTTTAAATCTTGCAATCGCAACTTTATTTCTCGTAATTGTGAATTTATATTTTGCAAATGACTTTATTTCTTGTAATTGTGACTATATCTCGCAATTCTGGCTTTTTTCGTAATTGTGACTTAATATCCCGCGTTTGGCACTTTTTCTTGTAATTGTGAGTATATCTCGCAATTCTGACTTTTTTTCATTATTGTGACTTAATATCTCGCAATTGGCACTTTTTTCTCATAATTGTGACTTTAAATCCCGCCATTATGACTTTTTTTCTTGTTTTTGTGACTGTATATCTCGTAATTGCAACTTTTTTCTAGTAATTGTGAGTATATCTCGCAATTCTGACTTTTTTTCATTATTGTGACTTAATATCTCACAATTGGCACTTTTTTCTCATAATTGTGACTTTAAATCCCGCAATTGTGACTTTTTTTCTTGTTTTTGTGACTGTATATCTCGCAATTGCAACTTTTTTCTAGTAATTGTGAGTATATCTCGCAATTCTGACTTTTTTTCATTATTGTGACTTAATATCTCGCAATTGGCACTTTTTTCTCATAATTGTGACTTTAAATCCCGCAATTATGACTTTTTTTCTTGTTTTTGTGACTGTATATCTCGCAATTGCAACTTTTTTCTAGTAATTGTGACTATATCTCGCAATTCAGTTTTTTTTCTCGTAACTGTGACTTAATATCTTGCAGTTCAGTCTTTTTCTCTTAATTGTGACTTAATATCTCCAATTTATATTTTGCATTTGACTTTATTTTCTGTAATTTTTACTTTATATTAAATTTATGCAATTTCTGACTCCAGCCAGGTCTCCTAAGCAACCAAATTGGCTCGGTTGCTGGGGAGGGTAGAGTCACATGGGGTAACCTCCTCGTGGTCACGATTAGGAGTTCTCACCCTCAATGGGGCACGTGGTAAGTTGTGCGTGGATCGCGGAGAGTAGCATGAGCCTCCACATGCTGTGAGTCTTCGCGGTGTCATGCACAGCAAGCCACATGATAAGATGCGTGGATTGACTGTCTCAGAAGCGGAGGCAGCTGAGTCTTGTCCTCCGCCACCTGGATTGAGATGAGTAACTGTGCCACCACGAGGACCTACTAAGTAGTGGGAATTGGGCATTCCAAATTGGGAGAAATTATGCAGTTTCTAGAAATAAAGTCACAATTGCGAGATATATTAGGGCTTTTCATACTGTGCTTAAACCCTGGGTAATTGTCTTTTAAAACCCCGCTTTTAACCCCAGTTAAAGCAATGTGGGATGACACTGGATTAACAATTTCAAGTGTGAAAAGCCCTAATGTTAGAATTACCTTTTTTAATTTTTTATTTTTATGCCATGGCAGGATCAAGGCACCATAGTAAAAACTAAACTAAAATGTGTTTCCATGATTCAAAACTAACTTATATAAAATAAAAATTACCACATATTGATTATACTTTCTGATACACAGTGTATTATAAAATTTGAAACCTTTACAATCCACCTTCATTAAACATGCAAATGCAACTAGATAGAGATAACACTAGATGACCGTGAGAGATTTACCACCTCTAAACATATTTAAAAATGATCGGTTAATGCATTACTTTTGGCTGCTCTAAAATATTAAAACTGAAAATAAAATAAAAACGAAATAAAAAACTAAAACCAAATTTAAGCTAAAAGCACTGAAAAACTAACAATCATAGAACACTTACAAAAACAAAGCAAAATCAAAATGACAAATTTAAAATAGAAATAAAATCTAAATGAAATATTAAGAACTACAACAACCTTGATTCTACATCATGTGACCGACAACATGACGTCTTCAGAGTGATGACCATAATACCTGTTCTCTAAAGTTTTGCCCTTCTTCGGTACATAATTTCCTCCAATTGGGTGGCACAGCATGTTCTTTCCTCAATCCCAGTGGAGACTTCTGTGAAATTGTGGGGTGGTGTGTCAAACCTGGTCCTTTGCCAAGTTCTTTACTATGGCTGTACAAAACAATGTTCTTGAACGGACGTCTGCACAAAACATAATATTATGTAACGTTTGTATGCTTTATATAAAAGCCAGGATTTCCACAAGTTTAAGTAACCTTATTTATATTTTATCTGACGAGTTTTCCAGATTGCTGTGTTCCGGGTGCTGGGCCTCCCTCCTCACTTACCCATTAATCTCTAGGGGTAGTTTCCATGGTCTTTGTATTATTTTTGGTTGTTACGCAATGTTTTTATTTTTCTCTGCACAGCTGGAGATGTTTTTTTTATTATTGTTTTACAACATCACTTCATGTCAAATATGTTTCTGCCATCAGAATATATGGAAACATTTGCAGATAATGCAACATTTGTTTTACGTATTATTTTGTTATTTTGTTGGTACTAACATGTTTTTTCGACATGTATCTTGGTAATACCATGGTATTTTTAGTATCTTCAATTACCAAAGTACAAAAAGTACCATAGTACTAAGATATTGTACATGGTATATGCATTTCAGTATTATGGTATACACCAATCAGCAACAACATTAAAACCACCTACCTAATATTGTGTAGGTCCCCCTCGTGCCACCAAAACAGTGCCATGCTATTCTTCTCACCACAATTGTATAGAGCGGTTATCTGAGTTACCGTAGACTTTGTCAGTTCGAACCAATCTGGGCATTCTCTGATGACCTCTTTCATCAACAAGGCATTTCCATCCACAGAACTGCCACTCACTGGATGTTTTTTGTTTTTGGCACTGTGGAGGCGACAGCGTGGATGAGCGTTCATCTGGGGAGAAGGAAGTGGTAAGGGTTTTCACCTGAAATTAATCACTGATAATTGTGATTTCTATGTTCACAGTGAGAGGCGGGGAGATAAAAGGCTGCCCAAAACCCCAGAGAGGGAGAGAGAGCCGAGCCTGCACGTGTGTGTGTGTCTGTGCAGCCCGCAGTGTCCAACGTGACATAAAATACCATTTGAGTTGGATTCCTTGCCTCCCGCTTCCTCCTTTCCCTCCTCCACAAATGAACCTTGTTACAGGCACCATTCGGAGTAAATTCTAGAGACTGTTGTGTGTGAAAATCCCAGGAGATCAGCAGTTACAGAAATACTCAATCCAGCCCATCTGGCACCAACGATCATCCATGTGATTATCTAATCAGCCAATTGTGTGGCTACAGTGCATACAATCATGTAGATACGGGTCAGGAGTTTCAGTTAATGTTCACATCAACCATCAGAATGGGGAAATTTTTTTAGGTCAGTGATTTGGACTGTGGCATGATTTGTGGTGCCAGATGGGCTGGTTTGAGTATTTCTGTAACTGCTGATCTCCTGGGATTTTCACACACAACAGTCTCTAGAGTTTACTCAGAATGGTGCCAAAAACAAAAACATCCAGTGAGCAGCAGTTCTGTGGACGGAAATGCCTTGTTTTGTTTTTTTGTTTTTTCATCCCCTTTTTCTCCCCAATTTGGAATGCCCAATTCCCACTACTTTGTAGGTCCTTGTGGTGGCACAGTTACTCACATCAATCCAGGTGGCAGAGGACAAGTCTCAGTTGCCTCCACTTCTGAGACAGTCAATCCACGCATCTTATCATGTGGCTTGCTGTGCATGACACCGCGAAGACTCACAGCATGTGGAGGCTCATGCTACACTCCGCGATCCACGCACAGTTTACCATGCATCCCATTGAGAGTGAGAACCACTAATCGTGACTACGAGGAGGTTACCCCATGTGACTCTACCCTCCCTAGAAACTGGGCCAATTTGGTTGCTTAGGAGACCTAGCTGGAGTCACTCAGCACGCCCTGGATTCAAACTCGCAACTCCAGGGGTGGTAGTCAGCGTCAATACTCACTGAGCTACCCAGGCCCCCCGGAAATGCCTTGTTGATGAGAGAGATCAACAGAAAATGGCCAGACTGGTTCAAACTGACAAAGTCTATGGTAACTCAGATAACCACTCTGTACAACTGTGGTGAGAAGGATAGCTATTCTATATGCTATTCTGAGATGTGGGTTGGCACTGCTTTGGTGGCACGAGGAGGACCTACACAATATTAGGCAGGTGGGCATATATCAAAGTACCATGGTATTACCATCTGATATCACAGTACTTTTTGTAAGGGCAACAATGTCCTATGGCAACAATGACCTGTGCACTGGCCACAAGACTAATGAAATAAATAACTAATAAAATACCACATTTTGTAAGCCTAAATATTTTATTTATATACATTTACTTTATATATGTATACTCCATCCAGGCACACTGGAACAATGATAGAACTGTTTCCAGATTCATAAGTGTTCATAGAACAGGGTGTAGGTTGCCCACTGCCCAGGGTGTGTGTCATGCCTCAGTGTTATTGCACATTACCTTAATCCAGTAATCACAGATGTGATGTGCTAACATGTTGGTTTTGCGATGGTGGCCAGATTGCCGCTCTATTGGACTTATTCCTCATCAGGCATACCAGCTCTTGCCTCTCCAATGTGTGCAACTGACCCTGGAGTAATTGCATTCCCTCCAGAAAACTGTGCCACATTCCATTGATGGTGATTGGGGCAAGAGACTCTGGAGAACTCTAGCAACTGAAGCAAAGACACTCTGAAGTGTCTCAATTGATCAAATAATTTGATAAGATTACCATGATGAAATGAATCCACATAACTATCTTTCTGTTGCTGGCATTTTTTGTAGTCTTATTTGTAAAAAAATTTACACTGGAACCTTTCATTATAATACTATGACAGCTCTGCCCCACTACTGAATCTACAGCTCGAATGTGTTCAGTGTAGTCCGATTCCCAAATGAATGATCCTAATGTGCCTGTTCTTTTAAACCAACAGTCTGTTCAATAAAATCCGATTCCCTAGCAAATGATTCTAATGAGCCGGTTCTTTTGAGTCTACTGTGTGTAACATCTATCTATCTATCTATCTATCTATCTATCTATCTGTCTATCTATCTATCTATCTGTCTGTCTGTCTGTCTGTCTGTCTGTCTGTCTAAGCTTAATTGCTTAAAGCATCAATATTTTTACAGGTCGCCTCCTACATTAAAAAGCAGTAAATGATATTTATGACAAAGCTGACTTTGACGGGATAGAGCTGGTCAACTTCAAAGTGAAATTCCTCACTGTAAGTCTTCTGTCCATTCTTGTTTTTTTTTCCTTTTCACATACGCATATATTCATTGAATATTCATTTTGATCAATTGTTATAAATACAGGTGGCAACAGAGGAAGATTCCAAGAGTCCATTGAACAACACTCACATTGGGCCTGAGAAGCTGTTAAGTTTATTTTCAGAGATGGACTGGGGTGACTACTGCCTGTCATATCTCTTGACCAACAGGGACTTCAGTGGGGTTCTTGGTCTGGCCTGGAGAGGAAAAGCGGGTAAGATATCAGCCCATCCACTCTAGATAGCCACCACATAAACGGCCACAACAAATGTCACGTGGAGGCTGCTTGTGGAATATTGTTGTACTCAGTGGCAGCCAACTCGGCTTTGTACTCCAATAAGGCCTTTGGCCGCTGTCCATGGTCGTCCTTGATGCGACATGATATTGAAATAAAGCTATCCGATAACATCACTCAACCCCAGACACCCTATTGAAAATTTTAATGGGTGGGTGTTATGGGAATTGGTTGTGGAGTGATCTATGGGAAGGACATAGATTCTCTGATAAATTCAGAGAAACGACCTTCCAGGAAGTGTTTATGTAATTGTATGTGCTGTTTTGAGAGTTTTATTGGACACATTAAATTACGAATACTGTATTAAATTACGAATACTGTAACTAATATGAAACTGATACACCATTTGAGTTCATAGTAAATTATTTGTTTACAAACACTCTAATTAGAGAAGTAGACAAGCAATTGTATACCCCATATAATGCAAGGAAGTAGACAATGATAAACATGTTTATAAAGACGATACATATGTAGAGGAGACCAGGGCTAGTTGCCCCACTTTTTTGCCCTCTTTGACTCGAGTGACAATTCATGTCAACTATTGAACATTTCCACAATTATTGCCCAAGAAAACAAAATTCAGTTCACTGAATATATGTTGACCTTTTCTGACAACTTGCCCCAATAGCCTCTTTAAGGGGTAAGAAGTTGTAACAATAGAAACAACCATAGTTTTGGCTAACAGAAAACAGTTTAGTAAAAATCTACCTTCATTATATAGTTGACTTTTGTCTTAATGTATGCTAGTGTTTTTTATTGTGTTAAAACCCAACAGAAATTACCACAATATTATTTAATGAGTTCACTGGTTAATAAAGTCCTGGAGCACATTTAGGTAAATGTATTTGCCATTCTGTCAATAATGGAGGGGCTTGAGCACAGGACTAGACTTGAGCTTTGTGGCAGCCCATCCTAAGTCCAAGATTCAGGCAGTGGCCAGTGAAGTCTCACATGTCTTATGGTTGGAGTTGGCAGCAGTTCATCCTATGTTAAGGCCAATCATAATAGACTGAAGTGATGTCTGGCTGGCACAAGCTGCATTTAGTAGTCATCACTCAGCAACATATAGCAGTGGGAATTGGACATCAGTCAGGACTGGAGCTGGATCTGGCAGGCTCTGGTAACCTCAGGATATGTATCCTGAGGTTAAGACAGGGAAACAAATAGAATAATATTAGCGTAGATGCTATTCCTTTTAAATCAGAGTTATAAAAAATGAGAAGTGTTTCCGGCTCCAGCGGACCTGACTAATGCAGCATAACTATGAGTTGAGGGATAATTAAGGTGTATGCCTGGCTGAAGAGATGAGCCTTTAGTCTAGACTTAAACTGAGAGAGTGTGTCTGAGTCTTGAACAATGCTAGGAAGGCTGCTCCATAATTTAGGAGCCAAATAGGAAAAGGGTCTACCTCCTTTTGTGGATTTTGATTTTCTAGGTATTATTAACAGACCAGAACTTAACGATAATAGTGAATGTGATGGAATATAGCGTGATAGAAGGTCGCTTAAGTATTGAGGAGCTAGACCATTCAAAGCTTTGTAAGTAATTAATGGAATTTTTAAATTAAAACAAAACTTAACAGGTAGCCAATGTAGCGATGATAAAATGGGGCTGATATGATCATATTTCTTGGTTCTAATCAGCACTCTAGCTGCTGCATTTTGAACCAATTTAAGTTTATTTATTGAACCTGCAGGACATCCTGTAAATACTGCATTACAATAATCTAGTCTTGAGGTCATGAGCACAAGAATTTGTTTTTCGGCATCATAAACAGAGAGCATGACTCATAACTTAGCAATATTGTTATTGCTGAGATACATTTGTTTAGTCAGAATTAAGTAGAAGGAAATTTCGAGCCATCCAATTAACTTGCCCTGGTCTCCCCAATCCATTGAATCCTTCTACGGCTATTTGGAGCCCTGGGATGTTTTTCTAGAGAATTACAACAGTTGTTTGTGTGACTGCTGCTTGTGAATTCCCACAACTCAGACCTAATAATTAACATTCCACTCAATAAAACAATGGCTGCGGCATTCTACATTAGCTACTTCCCCTACATGCCATGACATGGCCTCAGCTGTCGGTCCCTTTGAATCTGAATATCAAAACCTTTTTAATATGATGTCTCCCATTTTTATTGTTCAATGCACTCATCATTCAGCATGAATTTCTATACTGGTTCAGGCTAATTTGGTGCTGGTTTGCTAGTGAATTAGCATTGCTATTCACCATAAAATATACTGGTCAACCAGCATCTTTCTCGTGAAGCTGGTTGGCGATGGAACTCTTGCTGGTTAGACTAGTTAAGAAGCCTGGTGGGGACACTAGCTAACAAGTATCCAAAACATAGGTTGTGGGTATTTACACTTGATCAGTATTGTTGATCTGTATAAATTATGCATTTTTACAGATCGCAAAGCTATCTGATCGTGAAAAACCCATTCAAGTTTAAATGTCCATCAAGATGCATTCAAGACTGATAGCAATCCGATCACTAGATCAATACTGTTTTTTTCAATAAAGTATTCACTGAAATAATGTACTGACTGCTCCAACAACAAATTCCTTACATTTTGACCATGCTTGACTCAAGGATTTATTCGCAGAGGTGGTACATTGGAAATATCCTGACTTTGGTTACAATATCTGAATGTCACTTGGATCTCACACTGTCAGCAAACAGTTAGTCATTGTTTTGGTTATTATTGTTGCATTTAAGGTACGGCCCACCAACTGAGACTCTTTAAGGTTGTAGTAATATTGACCACAGTGAATTGTAATTGGCTGAGAAAGGGGGTGTGAGTCTACTGAATTGATCACATGTGACCAGAGAGGTATGTGCTCTAGACCCCTGCCCCATCCGTTATCCACCACAACAGTGGGATTACCACATTCCTTTTTACGGATTTGTCTCCATGGCAAAGTACTCATGTGAGGAGATATCATTACACACACGCACGCACGCACGCACGCACGCACGCATGCACGCACACACACACACACACTCCTGCATGCATGCCAGGGTTGTGCAGCAACTGTGTAGCATCCAAGTAGCAAATTGGATGCAGAATTGAAATTCAAATTTTAAGTTAATAGAGTAGAATTCAAATGGAATTAAATTAAAAGAAATTCTCAAATGTTTACTCAGTATATGATATATTCAAAGATTCATATGTTGAAGTCAGTATTTATGTTTATAAAGTTACCTGAAAGCAATGTGCTAGACATTTTATGGTGCTGTATTTCAAAATTACAATAATGGCATTAATTGTTTTTAACAAATTTTTTTATTTTTATTTACTTTAAAGGAAATGTCAGTCACACAATAAATTTGTATTTGGATCAAGGAAGTGACACTAGTCTAGATCTATTAACTTATTTTTAAAAAAAAGTTGGAAAGTGACAGTTCGAGGTGTCAGAAAGGCTACGGTAACTCAGATAACCACTCTGTACAATTGTAGTGAGCAGAATAGCATCTCAGAATGCACAACACGTCAAGTAGAAGACCAAGTCAGCACTTTATTAGGACCACAGTGTTCCTCATAAAGTGCTCAGTGAGTGTACGTTCAGTTAATCAAATTGAATGCTTTAATTTTTTATGTTTTGTCGCAAAACCTGTTAGACTATTGCAATTCCTCTGTTGTGTAACAGTTTTGAATTTCCTTTAATTGCAATTCCGTCAGTTCCTCTTTCTGTCATTCAAATTCAAATTCAACATTATAGGGCATGGACAATTAAATTACATTTTGCCCAACCCTGACGCATACTAACATTCACACACCATACTAATACAGTATCATCAATTTGTGTTTAATGCGGCATGCAATATGGGATGGCCACATTATATTTGTTAATTCAGGTATTTTTTGGACACTTCAGTGTACCGTTGACTTTGATGTGACATTTAAGTACTTTAGCAGCCGAACATGTGATCATTCCAGGAATCATAATGCATAAACTTTCATGCTAGAAAGCAGTTGTGTCCTGGATGGGTAGTTTGCGCTCCTTTGCACTGTAAAGTATAACCAAGACATCTGCAATATTTCCTGGTCCAACAGCAGCCCCAGGACATTTGGCCCTGTTTTAACTGGGCTTGATGTCTCTAATTTTTAAAGAGCCATGGAAGTTGGGCAACTCTGTCAAAAAATCAATCAAACAAAGGCTCATTGTAGACAAGTGAATGTTGAAATACTATGACTTTGACCGCATCTACCTGCCTTTTAAAAAATATTCAAAAGGTTAAGCTTGTTAGCATTCGTAGCAGCATAATGTTGATTAACTCAGAAAATAATTTCAACTTGTCGCTTCGTTTTTCGCACTTACACTGGAAGTGAACGAGGCAACACAATAAACGTTAAAATACACACTGTTATGAAAGTATTGCCACAAAAGTTAAACATTTTATGTTGGGACTAGTGTGATAGAATCCATTGTCTGCGCAAAATTAAATCCTATTCTTGTCATGACTTGTGCAAGAATACAAGAGAAGAACTTTGTAATTAAATATCCGAACACAGAAGCTGTGTGATGAAAAACTAGAAGTTAATCTGCCAAAATGACTATTTAGACAACTTAACTGCTCAAATAACACATTTTAAAGAAACAATTTATTAAATTAAAACATTAAGTGTTTTAACAAAAATACAAACTTCACAATACAGTTTTTTTACAGCCTGATCTAATGAAAATTATGTGACGGTGGTGAATTTTTTGCAAAATTATATTACGTAGTTCATAACACGTATCGCAGTAGTTACAAAGTGGAATGTCCAATGTTTGGCGCTAAAAGCGAGTAAAATGTTCTCCCAAACAGATGATGTTTTAAGGTTAATGCTCTGTCGAGTTTTAAATCAACAAAACTGACCTCCCTACCCTAAACCTTCAACCTAAACCTCACTGATAGTGTCATAAAAAGCAAATGTGAGATGAAAAACACAATTGCTGAAGCAACCACGTCGTTTTGTGGAGCTTATATTATATTTTCGGCTCATGTTTCGCCCCGCATGCTCTTCAGGACTCCGATTCTTTGCATCACAAATGCAACGCTCTATCAGTTGAGCAACTGCACAATTTGATCACGTTCAAACAAGCTTGTAAATGTAGTTAGTTAGTTAGCTATATAATGCAAATGTTAAAATATATCGCCTGTCAAGTCAAGCGCTATAGTAAAAGTGTTTTGACGTCATAAGATAGCATTGTGTGAGGAACAGGATGAAAATGTGCTTATGAACTGATAATTGCTCATGACTTGCAACATGAAACTGCCACGATACGTACAATAAGCCACGTAAAAACCATTTTGCAAAAACTTTGGTAAAATAATGTGATTCTATGAGACCTGGGCTGCGTTTCTCAAAAGCATTGTAAGCCTAAGTAGATCATAGAAAGCATTGGCGCCACCTCTCTACGATCAACTTAAGCTTACAATGCTTTTGGGAAATGCAGCCCAGGTCTCATAGAATCACATTTCACTTCACTTCTTGGATCGAGCACTGTTTAATCTTTCAATTGTATTGTTTACAGTATTAGTTTGGCATGATAAACCAAACGGAAGCTTCATTCTAAAAATGCTCCCACAGTTCTCGGGTATCATGAGGTTCTGTTTATTTCTAAAACAATGTCCTGGTTGCAATCTGACTATTGTTGTTGGTTTGTCTCAGTCTTTGGCAACATGAAAACTTTTAACACTGGTTTCATCCCTAGTCGTAATATAACATCATAACAGCTGTCTTGTCTCTGAACTCTGAACTAATAGTGTTTTGTTGTCAATCAGACTGCCATCAACAGCTTAACATCTAAACAACCTCCATGTGAGTCCAGTGGAAAAAGAGCCAGATATAGCACTGTGAAAGGTGTTGACTTCAGCAAGAGTTATATCAACCATTAAGAACCTCTCTGAGGCTTCATCCTGGTCAGCTTGCATGACGATGAATGAGCTCAAAGTTCTGTATAGTTGCCCCAATAAAATGAAATGAACTATAGTAAACAAGAGTACATAGTTCACCTTCATTTCATTAGCTGTGATGAGTAAACCCTACAAGCATATTGCTAACTCGCGATGCATAGCATTTATTATCCAAAACAGTATATAGTTCACATGACACAAACAACCCAATTCTCTTTCCAATAGCACCATTGCTGGTTAATTTTCAAACCAATCTCGGATCACAAATCTCAGATCTTGGATGAATGTTCATATTTATTAAATATATATTCTCAAATTTACAAATATATATTCAGAATTATTACAACATATTCAGGGTTAATAACTAAATATTCAGATTTACAATTATACATTAAGATTTATAACTATATTTAGGATTTTTAACTATACAGTATCATTGGCGGCCCATGAATTTAAAGTCTAGGCCTTCAGTGTCATTCATGCCATTAAGAAAACCCAGTTTCACAATGAGTAAGACACCCTATGCCTTTGGGCATCATACATTATGTCACAGCTAACTAATAATACCAATTGACATTTTAAAAACACATTCATGCAAGAACGCCAAAACTTTAAATGACACTTAATGCTCAAGCAAGCTTAATTTTAACTGCAGCATGACTGTTTTGTGAAATGAACGTCTCCCGAACAGAAAATCATAATTTTTCATATGAATCTACCAAGGAGGTCTATAATACCTGGAAAAATTTATCTAATAATATTTGCAAATTAAATGTTACTTGCAATAAATTTCGTTTCGTCAGGGTTCACATTTATGCTGCGTTCCATTCGAGTTGGATGTGGAATATTCCTACTTGACATGTCCGATCTCCGACCATAAATGCATTACATTCCCCGATATTTGGAACTGCAACACTCTCGTTAGCTTAGCAGGGGTTTGACTCTTATTAGAGATGTCTCCTAGCAACCCAACTGATAAACAATGCTGCAGCGCTAGCATTTGTGCTTCAGGTGTACGATTATCAGAAGAGATTATAATGTTTTATACACCTGTTTCTGCAGGTGTTTGTTAAACAAGCTTTAATATCATGTAATGTGGAAACAAACTCATTTGTCGATATTACTTAATAAAGTGAATGTTTATCACTTACTTTGTACATATAACTCCCTGAGTGTCAACATGTTTGTGTGACGTCACGCACCTGCATCTCAGCGAAATCAGAGTTGAGAATTTCTGCACGAGCTTGAAAGTTGTAATTCTGACTTCAAGCATGCATTTCATTGCACTTTTCCTAGTAGGAAGTTGGAAAATCCGACTTGATCCGACATTGAATGCTCAAGCAGCCTAATTTACACTTAGAAAACTCCTGATGTTGCTATAACAATGGAAAAAGCACTTACCAGTTTACTTCAAGTGAAAATCAGCCCTCCTTTCCTGTTTAATAAATTAGGCAATCACACGGTCATGCAGAACATCTTGTGTTTTTAAATCCATAAGGATCTCTTTCTCAATGGCATAGCAGCAGTGATGACAGCCGACTCGTCAGCAAGATCTCACGCTCTTCGCTTTCGAATTACGTACATCACTTAAACCGTGATTGCATCACTCAAGGCCAGCTAGAAGGCTTCGACCAGGACATATCCTAAAGATCACACCCACCAAGAACAAATAAATCAATCTGATTGGCTGATGAATCTGACAATCTGACATTAGTTGCTCATTAATTTGCAGTGTTGAGGGATTCTGTGGAAATTCTGAAGGCCTGAGGTGGGTGGAGCTCAGACTCACGTGCTGCTTCGGCATGCTATTTGTGAAAGAGCCATCAGGCTTTGCTTGTAAGCATCAAGGAATAAATTCTGACTGGATAAACTTTTGCTTTTTACCCTATTTTTTTGTAGATTAATTAGGAGTGGAAAGCGATTAAAAATACATGATGAAAGGGTGATTGAGAATGAAAGGATGAAAAATATGTATTTATTTGGCATGTTAGGCCAGCAGAGAAGGCTTTGCTGGCCCTGAGAATTCACCACTGTACAGTATATTCAGACCAGAAAATAAATATTTAGAAGTATTACAATATATTCAGGATTAATAACTATATATTCAGATTTACAAATACATATTCAGAATAATAACAATATATTCAAGATTAATAACTATACACACTGATGAGCCAAAACATTATGACCACTCATAGGTGAAGCGAATAACGTTGATCATCTCCTAACAAGGCCACATGTCAAGGTAGATTAGATGGTAAGTGAACAATCAGTTCTCGTAGTCAACATGTTGAATGCAAGAGAAATGGGCTAGAGTAAAGACCTGAGCAATTTTGACAAAGGCCAGAATGTTATGGCCAGACAACTGGGTCAGCGCATCTCTGAAACAGCAAGGCTTGTGGGGTGCTCCCAGTCAGCAGTGGTGAGTACCTACCGACAGTGGTCCGAGGAGGGACGAACCAAAAACCGACGACAGGGTGTTGGGCGCCCAAGGCTCATCGATGCGTGAGGTCAACGAAGGCTATCCCTTCTGGTCCGAACCGACAGAAGGTCTACTGTGGCACAAGTCACAGAAAATGTTAATGATGGTTACGAGAGGATTGTGTCACAACACACAGTGCATCGCACCCTGCTCCGTATGGGGCTGCATAGCCGCAGACCAGTCAGAGTGCCCATGATGACCCCTGTCCACTGTCGAAAGCACCTACAATGTGCACACGAGCGTTGGAACTGGACCTTGGAACAGTGGATGAAGGTCGCCTGGTCCTATGAGTACCGTTTTCTTTTACATCATGTGGACGGCCGTGTATGTGCAGCGTTTATCTGGGGAAGTGAAAGCACCAGGATGCACTGTGGGAAGATGACAAGTCAGTGGAGGGTGTGTGATGCTCTGGGCAATGTTCTGCTGGGAAACCCTGGGTCCGGCCATTCATGTTGACATCAATTTGACACGTGCCACCTACCTAAACATTGTTGCAGACCAGGTACACCCCTTCATGGCAATGGTATTCCCTGATGGCAGTGGCCTCTGTCAGCAGGATAATGCGCCCTGCCACACTGCACACATTGTTCGGGAATGGTTTGAAGAACATGATGAACCTTCTGTGCAATTTACAGGACTTGAAGGATCTGCTGCTAATGTTTTGGTGTCAGATATCACAGAACACCTTCAGGGGTCTTGTAGAGTCCATGCCTCAGCGGATAGGCACTGTTTTGGCGGCACGCTGAGGACCAACAGCATATTAGCCAGTTGGTCATAATATTTTGGCTTATCGGTGTATATATTCAGAATAATAACAATATATTCAGGATTAATGACTACATATATTCTGATTTACAATTATAAATTCAGATTTATAACTATATATTATAAATATTCAGGATTTATTACTATTTCTATATATTTAGATTTACAAGTATATATTCAAAATGTATACATTTATTTATTTCCTGTTTGCCCCCCCATATATATATATATATATATATATATATATATATATATATATATATATTAGTACAATTATAAAAGTTTTTTATTAATAATATTAAAAAAGTATCATTTCTGCATACAGACATACAAAAAATTAATATTTTATCTAAATCAGTTAAGCTGACAATAGGAATGTTTAGAGATAACATTTTTAGAAATGTAAAACTTTTTCCTTTAAAACTATTTCAAACTGCCACAGCTCTGAAAATCATAACTACAATGATAACTGCATGACTGCTGCATAAACGAATACCAATTTCTCATGTCATGATGAGAGCCATAAATGAGACACAGATGAGGGTCATAAACCTCAATAAACCCTCAGTTCACATGTTTTATGAGAGCCAGTTTATCCAACTTCAATGTATGGTTCTTGTAAATTTCCCCCCGACAGGCGAAAAAAAAAAAGAAAAAAAAAGTAAATGAACACTTTTGGGTTCCCCAATATTTTCACTGCAGCCTGGCTCTCTCACATAATCTCACAAATCATGCAACATCTAAGGAATGGTTAATTGCACCCCAGGTCTTTGGACTTTGATGGACAGGCTGATTTTGGTGACCAACCACAAGTCAAGCCCCTCTTACCACACAGCAGCAGACTTCAGTCTGAGATGATGTAATTGGTTAGTGCTGTGTGAAAAAGACCAGCTGTTTGTGATCAGCAGTAAAATTCTCTGTTGGCATTATATAAGCTTGAAACACAGAGGAGCCCATAGGAGAAAAGTAAGCAGCTCTGCTTGGGGTTTCTTCTCGCTCTCTGTGTAAATTATGCCAGGAGATATTTCAGCTAAGCCCACTTGACACATCCATTTCCAGGAGACAGGATGCCTTTACCTTGAACCTAGTCAAGGGAGCAAACTTAGAGCTGGCTGGATTTAAACTAGAACTACAGAAAAATGTCCTGAGTGACCCTGAGATTGACTGTTTTGCTGTTATAGCCTTTCCGATGTTGATTGCACAATGTGCTGTTATGCAGGATACAGTGAACAAATAGTGGTGCTACTAACTTAAACCACACACAACAATGAAAGTTTGTCATCATTTACTCACCATTGTTCTTCTAAACTCGGTCTAGACTTGGACCACAAATTAACCATGGTGTTACTATAGTAAAACTGTAATAACCATTTTGTTATGGCAGAATAAAGCAATGAAAATGGAACAATCTATAATTGTACTTTGATGTTTTGTTTTTTTATTTGAATCTTTTGCCAGACTCCTCTCTCTGATTCCTTAGATGATTGGGGAGGAGTCTGCTCTCAGGTGGTTAAAAAGGATGGTCGCAATTGCAGCCACAACACAGGTCTGATCATGCTGCAAAACTATGGCTACTACCTTTCTACCAAACCTGACCTTCGCCCATGAGTTGGGCCATAGTCTTGGAGCTTCTGTAAATTCGATGCCTCTCTCTGCCATCACCAACAGCTGGTTGATATTACATGGCTATGGTCCACCAGCTAGACCAGCACCAGACCATGGAAATATATGCTTGTCTTAGCTTTTCAGCTGGGTAGGACTGGTTTTGCATTTCAAATATGGCCACAATCTCCAGCTGCATCATTTGTTATGTTTCGAACATTCTTGCTGCTAAGCTGTTGTCAGATAATAGGCTATTTTTGTTTGATAGCATGCTTTGTTAAGTCAGTTATGATGACTTGCTGCAAATTCGCCACTCATTTTTTACATGCAAATTAGCTTTTTGGAAAACTCTTCACTGTCACCAAAGTAGGCGTTTTATTTTTTTCCAAATTCCATGTTTTCCGTTTTATTTTCTCAGAATTCCAGGTTTTAAAGTTTATTTACATTTTATCATTAAAAAAACTGTCTAATCAAATGAATTCATAGAATTTTAATCAACACAACACTCAAAACAGAACAATTACTTACCATTGGATTATTTTTTATTAAATGAAAAGTGTCTATACTGATCCTCACACAATCCAAAACCCAAAATTTGAGATTTTTGTTTTTTTATTTTAATATTATTATTATTATTTGGTCAAATACAGTGCTGCACAGTAGAGCATCACAGTATTAATGAAAGCAGTGATGAAACTCTTATGTGAGGTATTGTACTTATTATTGATATATTATTATTATCACTGTACATTTACATTTAGTCATTTAGCAGATGCTTTCATCCATTACAAATGAGGAACATAGCAAGCAATTTGTCATACAAAGTTCAACAGCATCTACAGTGATGTACTTCCAAGCTCTCAAGGTGGCAGGAGCAGTATAGGCGCTAATGCAGAAGAAAGAGACAAAGAAGGATTGTGTATGTGTGTGTGTGAAGTGTGCAAGTTAAGTACAATTAGGATTTGTTCACACAGTCTGACTCAAATCCATTTAGGTTTTTGTAGTCTAAACATGACAAAAACACAAAAAATCTGATTTTTACAAGCCTGAATCAGATTTTTCTTAATGCATCACTGTCTAAACATTCAGATCGGATTTCATGTGTTTTTTCCCATTATTCGTTGTGCTTGATAGGTGTTGCGATGAGAAGACATGTACTGCATACCATACAGAATAAACATTGCCTTCAAATGACATTTAGAAGGTAAAACAATAATGATGGCCACGCTGTAGGATCGTTACAAGAGAATTTTCAATAAAAAAATACTTAAAAAGTGAGTTCAGAATGACCTTTTTATTAAAACTTTCAGCCCTCCTACAGTGGAAGGTGAAGTATGAGGGGAATCGCTTCTGGTTGGAACGCACCCATATGTCATATATATACTGTATGTTACAGGGCAGCAAATCAGTGCAAATCTCTTTTAAAATAACTTACAATTTACAATTTTTTTTACTGCGCCGCATTTAGCTGTTTTTCAGCACCATGCTTTTATGATGCTATGTCAAGTTAAAAGAACTTCAACTCTTAAAAACGAGTCTTGAGCTACCTGCATTCTGTTCCTTTCTTTGAGCTGTGACTAGCGTTTTTTAACGCAAGAACGCATTTGGTCTGAACGGCCCCTTAAAATGCCTTTCAGTGATTGGTGAACCTTTCTCAAACTGTCTATACTACCCCCCACCTACAGTAGCCATGTTTTTCACACTTTCTAGGGATACAGATTCTTCCATAGTGTTCGTGGGCAGATTAATTCTGCTCTGGCCCAGCTGTCTACGTTCCTTTTACATGTAAAGTCACATTTGGCAACGGCTGGATGACAGGCATATCTCATTGTTTCCAGACTGTTTTTGGGGATCAGAGGATCCTCCTTACCTGTGATTTATGGAGGGTTCTGGGAATGGGGCCAGTGGCCTTTGGCCCAGTTATCTCATTTTACTTCTGTGAATGTAAAGCAATCCAACACTATAGTGTGTACGTCATTTGTGTATCATAGAAAATGACCATATAATTAAGGTATAATTGACAACAGAGTGTTGAGTTATTGAAAAACAATGCAGACCTGAGGTGGTAATTCGGCTATGATGTGAAGTGCACTAAAACCTTGGGTGTCATAAAATGTTCAATAATTACAAAATGATGACAACATTTTGGGGTAAACTAAATTAAATAATGCTCTTGATCTCCAATGTTAGACTTTTTCTGTGTATTTTATAAAGCAACTTCGATGTTTTGTCTGTGGCAACGAGGGTCCTGACAGTGGAGACCTTGGGATCACCGGTGGAAAAGGAAGCTTTTTGTTACCCCAAGCCACCTACAAGTTTGCAGATAACAGCGACAGATTCTCCCCCTGCAGCCTGCGGCATGAGTCGCATACTCGCTATCAAGAAGGACAAATGTTTTGTAGGTGAGAAGTCTGACCAAGTCCTTGAGGAGATAAACATGCTAATGAATGTTAGCAAGCCTTCACATTGTCTCGGTCCTAAATCTCTAATACAGTGGGGTTTACCTCCATGGCAGATCAGGGCTCAAGGTAAAGCTAGCTGACTGGAGATGTACCTGTTTTTTCTTGTCAGTAAGTGAGCAGCCCATTTGTGGAAACCGCATTGTAGAAGAGGGGGAGGAATGTGATGTGGGACACAAGGATAACAATCCATGCTGCTACAGCTCCAAAGAACCTTTAGGTGTTGACTGTTGACTGAAGCAAACAAATTTATTTTGTGTCAGTACGACCAGTAAATTTTTGTCTTATGAAGTAGTTTTTTTGTTTTGTTCAGTGTCTTTATTTGTTTTTTGTTTTGTTTTTTGTTTCATGTTTTAATGATTTTTGTCTGCACATGGACACATTTTTGTCATATGAAATTGTTTTTTGTTTTGTTCTGTGTCTTTGTTTGTTTGATTTTTGTCTGTGTTATGTTTAATGGTTTTGATTTGTTTCAGGTTTTTTTCATGGTTTTTTTTCGTGTTTTGTTGTTTGTTTTGTTTTGTATCTTTAGTGTTTTTGTTTTAGTGTCACGGTCCTGTCACTCTGTCAGTCTGGGGTTTTGTCTGGCAGGACCGTGGCATCATCGTCCCATGTCTGTCTTGTGTTTCGTGTGCTGTCTTTGTGTGAGCGCACGGGTCTGGTTGTGATTTCCCGCCGTGTGCTCTTCGGTCTGTCTTGTTTCATGTCCGGAGCATGGTGTCTGGATCCTGACCCTTCTGTCTGGTTCGGTTTCAGTTTTGATGTCGGGATCCGGACACTCATGTACCATGTCTTGTTTTGTCTTGTATTGGCGTGAGTGCATTGCACTTATCACCTTGGCGGCATGCACTTGCATCAATAATCTATGTCTGTCTCTCACGACTGCGAACGCATGTTGTGCCCGCTTTGGGCTGCGCGCCCGTGTCGAGAGCTGTCTTCACGTTGTGCAGAGGTTTGGTCAGTTCGATCTGAGGTGTCAGGTGTGTGTGTGGCCGAACTCTGGCACAGGTGTCCTGTCTCGTTTTGTCACCTGTTGCGTGCATCGTGTGCCGTTTGCCTCGTGATGTACGCTCAGATTTTGTTTAGTGTAGAAATGCGTGGCATCGCTTTGTTTGGCGTTGCTACGCATTCTCTCATCTGTTCTGTCGGTTGGCATGGGCGTATATTGCCTTATTGTCTTGGTGTGTGCGCTCATGCCATTCGGGTGTTTTTGTTGTCTTGTGAGTGCATGTGGCTTTGTTTTTTCTGTATCGCCGCGTGTCTCTCTGTCTTGCCTCACACCCCACGTCCTTGTTTGCCCATTATTAGTTTATTAGTCACACCTGCCCTGTCTTGTTAACCTGTTGATTTCTCTCCCTATTTTAGTCTCCTCGTGTGTGCTGTCCAGTGCCAGTTCACCTTGTGTGATCCATGTCGGTCCTGTTTGTCGGTCCTGCTTTTCGCCCCGTTCGGTCCGATCGGTCCTGATTCCCCACTGATCTGTCCCATTCCAGGTCCACAAGGATTATCCACGCTGGATGGAGTGTTTTCCCCAACGGGGTTGTTAATGTGTGTTTTTTCCCACTTGTGGGAGTTTGTTTATTTTTTGCTTTTATTTTTGTATTAATAAATTCCCTGCTTTTTGAATTATTTTTCTCTCATTCTCTGCAATCCCTGACATTTCGTTTTTGTTTTTTCATGTTTCTTGTTTTGTGTTTGTGGTTTTTGTTTAGTGTTTAATTTTGTCTTGTTTCTCGTTTCATTTAGTTTTTTGTTTTGTTTTGTTGTTTTGTTTTGTTTTGTTTTGTTGTTTCCTGTTTTGTTTTGTGTTTTTTTTTTTTTTTTTTGCGGTTTCAGTTCTGTGTTTGTTTTTTGTTTTTGTTTCATGTTTTTGTTTTCGTCTGCACATGGACACATGGGTCAATGGGCTTGATACAACAATTGGTGGTAACTGTTCACTGTATATCTGTATCAGTCCTAGTCAAGGCCTGTGCTGCAGCTCGCAGTGTGTCTTCAAGGAAGCCGAATGTCGAGAACAGAGTGTGTTCCTCTGCAGTGTATTCAGAACCCCCTTCCAAGCCAAACATGACCATATGCAACAAGGGTACACATGTCTGGTTCAACGGGATGCATTCAAAAGGGACTATTTGGCTGTTCTTAAACCCCTTTGAGCTCTTGAAATGTACAATATGTGCTGTTAAAGTGTGTTTTCACTGAGAGAAAAGCCCATTTTCAATAAGCCAAAATCATAAACTACATGGCCAAAAGTGTGTGGACACCCTGTTCTAATTAATGTGCTCGGCCAATCCCCTTAGTCCAGTGAAGGCAAATGCTATGACACACAATGACATTGTAGAGAATTGTGTGCTTTCAACATTGTGGCATCATTTTGGGGAGGGCCCTGTACACAAAACGAGGTCCATAAAGAATTAGTTTACTTATATACAGTAGTTACTATCTAAAACTATTCCCAGAGCATATAATCATAAAGGCTAATGCATATAAGTTTGTGTTTTATGTATTGTCCTATTTCACAATGTGTCGGTCCTCTAAAACCAATGTCTGATTGTGGCTTGACTGCTATGCCACAGAAATGTGCCCCGTCTCATTGTGCATTGTACGGCATGGTGCAGTGTGACTGCTCGGAGGAGAATAAAACTGAGAAGTGCCACATGTGCTTCCAGCAGAGAGATAACCACAATGTTCAACCATAATTACAACGTTGTTTACGGCTCCAGATAAATAAGATGCAAAAACAGCTGTTTGTTTTAATGGACGATTTGCTCTGACAGTACTGCTCTATATAAAACGTAAATCAAGCACATATGTGCTTGCATTGGAGTTCCTCTTTGACTCAAACAGCTTTGAACATGTAAAATGTTTGATTATGACACAAATATAAATATATTATTTGATTATTATATTATAGTGGCAAGAAAAATCTAACAACACGCAAACAATTATAATCTTTTATGTCTTTATTGAACACATCCTATTAAACATTCCCAGTGCTATAGAAAAAGTAAGTGTTAGAGTCAGGAGTTGGCAAACCTGGCATCTAACTAATGAAACGAGATTGGAGATGTGGATTAGAGCTACTTTGACTTATAAAAAAGCACTCCAACATTTTGAGTTTGCTATTCACAAGAAGTATCTGTTGATGTGGACCATGCCTCACAAAGAGATTTCAGAAGATCTATTATCAAGAATTGTTGCTTTGCATAAAGCTGTAAAAGGTTACAAAGTTATCTCAGAAAGCTTAGATATTCATCCACATTTAGACAAATTGTCTATACAGTTGTGCTCAAAAGTTTGCATACCCTGGCAGAAATTGTGAAATTTTGGCATTGATTTTGAAAATATGATTGATCATGCAAAAAAACTTTTATTTAAGGATAGTGATCATATGAAGCCATTTATTATCACATAGTTGTTTGGCTCCATTTTAAATCATAATGATAACAGAAATCACCCAAATGGCCCTGATCAAAAGTTTACATACCCTTGAATGTTTGGCCTTGTTATAGACACACAATGTGACACACACAAGTTTAAATGGCAATTAAAGGTTAATTTCCCACACCTGTGGCTTTTTAAATTGCATTTAGTGTCTGTGTATAAATAGTCATTGAGTTTGTTAGCTCTCACGTGGATGCACTGAGCAGGCTAGATACTGAGCCATGGGGAGCAGAAAAGAACTGTCAAAAGACCTGCGTAACAAGGTAATGGAACTTTATAAAGATGGAAAAGGATATAAAAAGATATCCAAAGCCTTGAAAATGCCAGTCAGTACTGTTCAATCACTTATTAACAAGTTAAGCTCAATCAACAGCATTTTTCGCATAATGTTGATTACCACAAAAAATATTTATATTTATATAAATATAATATATTTTCTTAAAAAAAAAAGCAAAAAGAGATACAGTGAAACACTTACAATGGAAGTGAATTGGGCCAATCTGTAAACATTAAAAAACTCACTGCTTCAAAAGTATAGCCATAAGACAAAAATATGCATTTTAACACGATTTTAGTGTGATAAAATCACTTACTTACATTTTCTCTATCGTTGCCATTTTGACGTAATGTTATAAACCCTAAAATGACCATACAAATGACAATTTAATCAACTTCACAGCTCAAAATAATACACAAGTTTTAACAGAAGAATTAATGTAAGTGCTTTTATAAAATTATAAGCTCCACATTTTTGTCTTTAAACCCTCCAAAAATTGGGCCCATTCACTTCCATTGTAAGAAAAAAAGGATGAGTCGAAAAACAAAATTGCGTGGTAATCAACATTATGCCATAAATGCTGCTGATTAAGCTTAACTTGTTTTGAACCATGAAAATTCCTTTAAAAGTTCATACCGACATGGCAAATGTATTCAATCTTAAAGATGAATCTTAAAGAATGTAACTTTTTCGGTGTTAAAATACTTTCTCCAATCCCAGCTTAAAATGCAGAGACAATTATAAGTAAGCCATTTGTAGGTTCATTTTTTCGAAAACTGTGGCGCTATAAAATTTCCTCTGTTTGTTTTGAGCGACCTGTCTATACAAACACAATAACATGGACTCAACCAATGGCATGAGTTGTGGACTTTGTTTGACCAATGGCAGACGTATTCAGAAAGCTGTTTTGAAAACAAAGTTTACTTTTGTAATTCCGTTCGTTGGCACTAGTAGTGCAGAAATTACATACTTCAGCTTTAAGAGAGGCAGTTCAGAGATGGTGAAATGGTGGACTGATTTGTTGTAAATAAACCCCTGTTAAAATAAAGATCTAAAGCCTTGAAATACTGTAACATAACATTTATTAAAATTGACATCGTCACACAGTGCATGGCATATATATTAATATCATAAATGATCACAACAGGTGACCAAATACTGTTCAGATCATCTCCTTCCATTAAGTTCAATTACTCAAAACAAAGTTCATTTGCTTATATATAAAATAGAGAGGTTAGATAACTCAAAAGAATAAGCTAAGAGCACTTCAGAAACATGGAATACATACATTATGTGCTTCATATACAAATATATACATTCAATAAATAGGACAAATTAACAGTTTTTATGTATTTGTGGCTAGTATGTGGGACAGTCAACCCTGATAGGCGTTTTAAAAAAATGTCCACATTGTATTCTTTAGGTCCAATGTATTTTATTTTACTTACAAATATTGAACCATGTGTGAACTTTGGGCTAATTCTCTTATTAATTTTGCAGATTAAACAATTAATTCTAACTTTTAAGTTGCTATGAAGGGGGTACAGAGAGACAAAACAGTGGGAAAAAGAGACAAAACTGTTTAATGACTTTTGCTGGTTTAGCCAAACAAAATTGAATGATCAAAGGGAGCAAAGCCTTTAAAGTGACCTGTGCCAGACACAATAACCCAAGAAACAAAAGGAAGGTAGACATTTGAAAAGCTGTATATATGTGTATATATAATGACAATTACAAATATTTACAGTAATCATTGCATCTTGATTCAGCAGAGAGTGAATTTGGTCCCATTTTTGGTGACACCTAATGGTGAAGGCTATCCAATCGGAAAACTGTAGGCAATTTGAGACAACAGATTTGCCAGACTGACTTTCGTCTGTAGCAAAGGCAAATCTGAATGGTTGCTTTGGGAACTGAGGCAAAGAGGATTAGCATAGCTAGCAGATCACTTTGGTTAAGAAAATTACTTCACAGTGCAACCAAAACAAATGGCTACATAACATAGCGGTTCAGTCTCGAAGTGGAATTTCAAGAGTAATACTGTTAACAGAGAGCTAAACCAAGCTAACTTTAGACCTGTTTCGAGTGACATAAGATGTATGTCAATAAGTATGACTCGGATGTCAATAAGACATTCAGCAGATGTATTTGAGATGTTTATGATTGAGAATGTTTGTAAATCTGATCTTTTAAAGATGTTTATTAGATTGTAGATGTTATTAGATGTTAATTAGATTGTGATGCTTTCCAGATGTAAATATCTTAAACAGACATCTCGGAAATGTATGTGTGCTATCCTGGAACATTAAGTATGTTTACATGCACTTTAAAAGTTTGATTTCAGTCAGACTAAAACAGTTTAAACTTAACACTTTAAGTATGTAACATACAATAACAGCATGTGTATATATGTAAATGGACCACAATTAGGACCACAATAAGCCTTGGCCTTGTGCGCATAATTTGGAAGACAGAAATGATGCGCAACGGTCAAATATTCGATTACGCATTGTGTCATGCATACTTGGACAGCTTGACAATGCAAAAACCTTCTGTAGCTCAATTATTACTGTGCATATAAACATATTGATTTTCTCTTTGGTAGACAACTAGCAAAACCCTGTTAGTTAAGTGCAGGTAAGTACCTCACTTTCCTTTCTGCACACCTGCTGTATTTTAACACATTTCACTTTTGTTTAACCAAAGCAGACAGACTGGAACAAACACTGTGTTGCAGCATTCTTGCATATGTGTATTGCATAGACACATGAGATTTAATTTTCATATATTCAACTACTTCAGTAAAGATTGTCTAGCCAGCAATTGTCTCGAAGCGAATGACCTGTGACATGTCATTAGAACTTGAATGAAAAACTTTGCAATGTCCAAAGTGATTTTGTGTTTTAAAACTGCACAGCAGTACATGTTCAAGATAGTTGTTTCTTGCAGGATGTGTTTCAGGATTTGGGTCAGGTGAAGGTTATTCTTCAGTAAGTCAGAACATACAGTCTCTACCATTCCAGTTCCCAGCAGATTGCGTAGAGGTTTCCAGCAGAGGTGGATTTGGAAGTGCGTCTTTATTCTGTGTTTTGTTTGAATGAACTTCCGTGCATCTTCAGCTTGTGCAATCTGTCAGAGTAAAGTGCAGAGGGTTTAGTCAAACTAAATCCACCACAACAAATAAAACAAGCACATAGTAGCTCAAAGGGAAGGTCATTTGTATGGAGTTTTGTAAATAGATGAGGAGAAAAGTGGATGTGGAAATTACCTCTGGTTCTTGCGGCTTGACTGGGCTTCTTTGTCTTTCACGAAGACTGCGGCCTCACCTCCACGCACAAGGTAGGAAAATTCACCGTCCTTGGCACTGAAGATGACTCTGTATCAAAAAAGACCTTAAGTTTGAATATAGACTCAAGGATAATTTGAGCTTTGCGAATAAGCTTAGCTTCAACATTGAAGTTGAAGACTGTAATTTTTGCACCACTAGTGGCAACAAACAGAAATGTGGTTCATATGTTTGAGTGATCGACTGAGCTCGACATAACATCGGCTCAACCAATGGCGTGTAGTTAAATATGAGAATGTGGGGCCTGGGTAGCTCAGTGAGTAAAGACGCTGACTACCACCCCTGGAGTTCGCGAGTTCAAATCCCAGGGTGTGCTGAGTGACTCCAGCCAGGTCTCCTAAGCAACCAAATTGGCCTGGTTGCTAGGGAGGGTAGAGTCACATGGGGTAACCTCCTCATGATCGCTATAATGTGGTTCGCTCTCGGTGGGGCGTGTGGTGAGTTGTGCGTGGATGCTGCGGTGGATGGCGTGAAGCCTCCACATGCACTATGTCTCCGCGGTAACGAGCTAAACAAGCCACGTGATGAGATGTGCGGATTGACGGTCTCAGACGCAGAGGCAACTGAAATGTGTCCTCCACCACCCAGATTGAGTCACTACGCCACCACAAGGACTTCGAGTGCATTGGGAATTGGGCATTCCAAATTTCCAAAGGGGAGAAAAGAAAAAAAAACGTGAGAATGTAAGAAAACTGTGGTTATGTGAGATTTGAAATAATTCGATTATTCTCTGCTTTTGACGTCAACATGTAAACAGGCATGCGCCCAACACTTGGGCACATTGGATAAGTTGGTAAATGCGTGCTCATTATTTTTGCAATTCCGTTTGGTTTCGCTAGGGGTACAGAAATTACGCATTTCACTTTTAATTCACCCTGAATTAAAAATACCTTATTTAAATTTAAAATTTAGCATCAAGGATAATTAAAATTTTCAGATTAAATTCATGATTCAAGTTTAACCTTAAATGTTTTTATGCTCACTTTGATTGTGTCTCTCCTGACTTGACACGTAGTTTGCGGATGTGGAAGGTATCAGGGTTCCACCAGGGCCAGCTGATGAATGTATCTTTCTCCCAGAGAATCTTAACCATCAGAAGTTCTCCAATGTCCACATCTGTGGTCAACAGGAAGGATACTGTAGAGTTTGTGTTCAAAGCAGGCCTGTAGAATCAAGCAAAAGCCATTATTACCATTTGGACAGAACATAACAGCAAGTTTAGCACAGGGCAGAGTCCAATCTCAGGCAGCGTGCTGCCAAAATGTTGTATGTTGTTCTTCTGTTTAGTTGTACATACTTAAAGACTGACCTATTTTTGTAATTAAGGTCATAAAACCATACTGTGCAAATGGAGTAACAACACATTTACTCAAAATTTATTTAGAAATCGTATCTCTTTAATTGATATGGCTCAACTATGCTCAGATTCAGAGAAAACAGAGTGAGATTATTTTATAATTAACAATAAAAATGGCTGGACAATTGAAAAAAACCTTTAAAAGCTATTTTTCTTGTTACTGCATTTTGGCTTTGTTGGGCACCGTGAAAGCCTCTCTGAAATTGTCCTGGTATAACACCACAAAACTGCTTTAGTCTTAATTCAGAAGCATTTCTAGTTAATTCAGAACCCAAAGTCTTGACATACCATCAAATAATGCTAAAACTTACATAACATAGGGGATGTTCTCCTTCTCACCGTGGATTCCATATAATGAGATCTTCATTGGCTGGTCAGTGTAGCTCAATTTTGTCTTGCTGAAGAAGTGGACCTTCACTTGGTAATGGAAAACTGTGGGAAGATGGTTATATTTAGAAAGTATTTTGGACAATGTAAACACTCAACCGGCTCTCAGTAATCCTGACTTGGTTACACCTCTCTAGACATCTGTTAAGGCACATTCTTGGTGTAATTTTAGAGGAAGGAAGCTATTATCATGCAGTAGACTATGCCTTCATCCCTTCATTGGTACAAATTTAAAAAGAGTGTCTATTAGGCTGAAGTTTTGGGGGTTACCATTGTGGTGAAGACTGGCGCTTGTGCTTTAGTTGCTATCAAATTGTCAGTGCAACAGTTTCACTGTCCTTACACTTGCTCACCTGGCAAATACTAATATTAATGAATAAATTATGTTGGACCATCATAAGAAAATTAATAAAATTAAATGTTATTAAATTGAGTTTGACTATAGTACATTGATTTGACCTAATTTAACTAAATTATGTAGGCTCAATGAAAATAACTTAATCTGAATAAACAAAATTAAACACACAGCTTGTGAAAACTTTCTCAAATTCAATTAAGTAAGGGTAATGACTTTTTGATTTGCACTAGCAATCATGTGCAATGGTGTTCAGTTTCAAAACAAATCGTCAACATAATTTTTCCCCTATCTGTCCCGGGCAACACTTCGACAGAGATTATCATGCTCTACTATGCTTCCAGTAGACCAATATGGTACATAGACACAAATCTGACTGTCTGCTTATTTGAATACCACATTTCAACCCAAAGTAAACCTTGGTGCTCCTCACCTTTAAAGGGCATCATGTCTCTGGTTTTCAGATACATCTTGCTGCTCCTGCGAGAGCGAATTTTGTTGATGCTGTAGCCCACCTTGTTGCAACGGTTCTTGCGACAGCTGAGGCACATGCCCTTGTTGAAGCTGTCTTTGGAGCTGCAGCGGTAAGCCAAGCTTTGCTGCTCCATGTTTACTAGCGAGTCAATGAACAGGTGGACGGAGCGCTCGTGGGAGCACTTCACAATCTGATCCATGTCTGTGGAGAGCCAGGAAAAAAGGTTAAAGGTAATATTCCAATATTTAGCATACAGTATTCAGTAGTCAGCATTGTATTGCCTGGGTTCCCTTCTAAGATGGTTAGCTGGTCTCCTAGCCTGGCCAAGCTGGTCTGTTTTCATGGTTTTAGAGGGGTTTGGGGCACTGTTCAGCTTAGCCAGGCTGGGAGACCAGTTAGAACAGCTTAGGCAGATTTTAGGGGTTTAAGTGATTTTGAAATTTAAAAACATCTTTGAGGGCAACAATGTTATCTCACTTCTTAAACCAGTAGTGGCCACCATCATCACAGTGTTCTGAAGGTCACATCCAGGCTGGAAGGTCCCACCATTGGGGTATATGTCCACATGGCCAACTGGCCTTTGAATCCCAATGCTGCGATCCGGAGAGCCCCGAGTGTTGGTGTGAAGAACGTCCACAAAAAGGGCATCGTCAGGGGAAAGAGTGCTCTGGGCATCAGCATACTCGAAGCTAGGACCAGCAGGATCCAACCCTGATGGGACAACCAAGACATTACTATTTAGTTTGTCAGTGTGGTCTTTGCATGCCTAAGATTTGATTAGAAGGACGCTGAAAAAAAAACGAAAAATGGCTAGACGTCTGTCTAGTGCATGTTTACATAGCAAAGCACTGAAAACAATGAAAATGGAGAAAACATTTTTATTCTTGCGCATCAAATATAACAGAACACAAGTGTCTCGAGATGCGTTTTTAAAAGTTGAAGTTCTTTTTAAGTTGCTGAAAACTTGCCGTAACGGTCAAAGACATCCATCTAGTGCATGTTTACATACTGTACAAAAACAATCGAAAAATAGTGCACATGGATGTAAAAACATGTTAAGTGTGATTGGCTCCAAAGACCCAACTTCTAATTACCTGTGATTCTGTTAACCTTATTTTTAGTAAGAAGACCAGCAATTCCTGCGACATGAGCGCCAAGGCTGTAGCCCAGCAAATGCAACTTCTCCCAAGCATAGTCAAGCTCGGCCTAGAGGAAAAAACAAAAACACAAGAATTTTCAGTGTTTTGCAAGGAGACAGTATTTTCAAGAAATAAGCCATAAAATCATATATTCATGCAGTTCAGAAAAGTATAACTACAATATCAGTTATTTATCTTCAACAGGTGCTCTACAATGTCAACGATTGCCATTCTGATGTAACACTAACCAGCTCTGTGCGTGCTTAACATACCTGTAACCAGTTGACGAACTTGGCCAAATCTCTGCCCACTAGCTTGGTGTAGGAAGCTGACGTAGGGTAGTGTTGCTGTGCACGGGACAGCCAATCCACCACAATGACATTGGCTGTTGGCTCTCGTTCATACAGTGCTGTTACCAGCTTAGGAACCCAGCTCTCAAACATACCAGTGACCTGAGATGAAAGCACTTGCGTCATGGTTTGAACTGCTATACATATTCATCAACGCTCTTTAATGACTGTCATGCAAAAATGTTTTGTGAGATTATGAACAATAAAAATAGAAAATACTGTAGAATCAACGTAGAGTGAGGGGGATGTGGGTAAATGATGAGAGAATTTTCATTTTTGGGTTAATTATCCCTTTAAACGTTCATTTACTTCAAAAGACCAGGGTGAGTTGATGTTTTAGTAGCTGTTTTAGAATAACACATGGGGTATATGCACTTACTGTCCATCCATGAATAACTATGAAAGTCTTAGTCTCTGTATTAAAGTTGCACTCTTTGATAGTTTGTGGTTGACCAGGAACTATATAACACAGATCATCCTCCGGTTCATCTATGGTTCTAAAGGAGAACTTGGATTCAATGTCAGTGAAGTCCATCATCCATTCTGTTGCATTGTCCATGATATTACCTGTCCAATAACACATCAACAATGAGCTAACCAGCCAACAATAACAATTTACAACACTTGCCATAGAATAAATGCTGCTTACATTAAATGCTTTTACTTGTAAGCTGCTTATAAATATTTTAATTATTAAAGTTTTAAAGAAGCTTATCTTTCATGTGCTCATGCTTTTCGCTTATTGTGAATCTAAGGAATTAGTTCCAAAAAGTTTGGATCCTTTCCCAGTGCTTGTATGTAAAAAATAAAGGATAAATGCCAACAAAATTCAGTTAAAGCCTTATTGACGGTCTGATCTGCACTACTTTGCCATATCAGTAAAAGTCAAGAAATTTGCCTAGTTTTTGAGATATTTATAAGTTTTATAGGATATGTTTACAGATTGTATGCTTACAAAGAGTTGTATGACATAATCTGAAATGTAAACATTGATGTAACAGCATAAATCACTATTAAAACAAAACAAACTGACCATAAAAGACACTTCTAACAGTTTATATGGCATTTATACAAATAAAAGATAAATAAAAATATTATACAAGAAATTTTAAGTTTTACAGAATCTGAAAATGTTTCAACATGCAAAAGACTAAAAAAACACACAATACATAACCAAATAAATAAAACTTGAATAAATGCATGCATGATAAAGTTTATAAGTGTCATATGAATAAATGATCAATGAAATTTTTTATTTTTTTTTAAATTACAGAATCTAAATATATACAGTACTGTGCAAAAGTCTTAGGCACATAAGATGTTTCACAAAAGCATTTGTCTTAAGATGGTTATTTATATCTTCAGCTTTAGTGTGTCAATAGGAAATATAAATGTTAGACTCCCAAACATTCCTTTTGCAAATAGAAAAGATTAGAATAGAAGAACAGGGAGCCCTGCAACAGATGTCATGGCCCCCACAGAGCCCCCACTGAACATAATGTCAGTCTGAGATTACATAAAGAGACAGAAGCAATTGAAACAATTAGAAGAACTGTGGTGAATTCTCCAAGAAGCTTGGAACATCCAATCTGCCAACAACCAAGAAAAACTGTGTCCAGGTGTACCTAGGAGAATTGGTGCTGTTTTAAAGGCAAAGATGGTCATACCGAATATTGATATTCGCTTTTTTATGTTTACTGGACTTTGTGTGACATTAAGTGATAAATGAAAACTATTTATGTTATTATTTTTGAAGACATCCTCACTATAGACATTTTTCAAAAGTGCCTAAAACTTTTGCACAGTACTGTATGTATATATATATATATACCATCCAACATTATCTTTTAACACTAAAGAAGATAAATAAAATAGCTAAATAAATAAATCAAACTTAAATAAAAGTTTATTAGTGTAAATGTAATAATAAAATGACAGAAAAAAAAAGTGTTTTACAGAATCTCATTTTTTTTTTTTTTTTTACCAAGACTTTTAAGACTAAAATAACAAAATAAAAATAAAAAAACTGATATAAATGCATTAAAGAATTTATACTCCCATATATCTATTTACTCATGCACTGATATGGCATTTATAATAATAGAATATATATAAAACAATTATACAAAATTTTAAGTTTTACAGAATCTGAAAATGTTTCAACATGCAACATTGTATAAGCATAAATAAGATAAATACATAACAAAATAAATAAAACTTGAATACAGTAAATGCATTTTTTTTTTTTTTTTACCATGCAACATTGTCTTTTAAGACTAAATAAATAAACTTCAATAAATAGTTTTTAAGTGTGATTTGAATAATAAAATGATAGAAGCACGCAAGAACATTAGTGTTTTACAGAATCGATTTTTAACCATGTCTTTTAAGACTAAAATAACAAAATAAAAAGACAACATAAATGCATTAAAAAGTAATAGACTCCCATTCCCTATTCACTCATGCATGATAAAGTTATGGCCTCCTGTTATTTACCTGTTGACGCATGCAGTTAACTCTTGATCTGTCGCACTACACTTTGACTAGTCTAATAAGTGCGCATTCCGTTATTTATGTAAAATAATATTTTTACGACTGCCTGGTCTAAATATTGGCGTGTAAGCATCTGAAAAGTGAAATTTTAAAACTTTTTAAAATACTTTAAGCAGCATTCTCCAATTTTATAAAATAAATGTGTTTATACTTACTAAAAGTGGTCGAATCAGTTGTCGGCTCAATCGTTATCGCCAAACCAGCGGAAATGGACGCAAAACATATCCAAGTTATAAAACCAAAATTGCCCACTTTTCCCATGTTACTTTAGTTAAATTATTTACGGCTGTAATTAGAAGATTAAATCTAATGTTGAAGCAGTTGTGATCCAGTAATTCACAGTTTAGCAGCAGGTTTATATTCCAGTTGGAGGTATAGAAGCTTTACTTTTAGATATCGGTGTCCAGAGCTTCTCTCAAAGTTTAAATCAGTTGCCGCTCCAAGCGTGTCTTTATCCTCAGTTTGGGACCTCATGCAAATCACTCACATTCTATTGGTCGAGAGGGGTGGAGTAAGACCTGATGTGACCAATAAAAGACCAGGAACCCCCACACTGACTCATCACTCACCATTGCAAGTTATTGAAGTAATGGGGCCCCTGTGCACCCACAACTGCGTAAATCGATTTTTCAAGGTTTTTTATTTTTGTTGTCTTACTTTTATCCTTCTTTCCTTTATTTGTATTTTTTACATACCATGTTTTTTTTAAAATCCCTTGTTTTTCCATGTCTTTTTTTGTACATATTTGTAAAAAAAAAAAAAAAAAAAGTCAACATTTTTTCACATTTGTGCTCTTCAAAATGGTAGATAACGCCTCTATATTCATTCCCACATTTCAGATCTGGTTTACCAGCTTCCTACTTCATTCCTGTTTCTAAACCACAGCCTCAACCTACACAACATCATTCCTGCCAACTGATAACACCGCCCACACTGTTGTATCACTAACAGGGGCGGAGCTAGGGGGTGGCCAGTGGTGGCCGTTGCCACCATTGACTGAAGCCTGGCCACCCCATTGGCCACCCCACTTGCAATTGCCATTTTGGTCATTTCTTGTCTTGGGCACTATTTAGTTAGTGTTTCTAGTTAGTCTTTCTACACCAACAACCCCCCTGCACTGTCCTTTGTTAGTTGGCTGATGAAGGCTTTTGTTGGCAATTAAATGATAGTCTATGTATTCCATTTCAAGAGGTCCAAGGTTCAGGCAGTGGCATATGAAGTATCTGATGTCTTACAGTTGGAGTTGGCATCAGTTCATCCTCTGAAGTAAAAAAAACTGAAGTGATGTCTGGCTAGCACCGGGTGTAGTTTGTCATCATCTCTCAGTGACATGTAGCAGTGGAGATCTGGCAGGCTCTGGTAACATCAGGATATGAATCATGGAAATAAATAGAATAATATTAGCGTAGATGCCATTCAATTTTATGCAGAGTTATAGATCATGATGGATGTTTCTGGTTCCGGCAGACCTAACTAAAGCAGCCTAAATGTGAGTTGATGGATAAATTAGGTGTAAGCCTGGCTAAATAGATGAGTCTTTAGTCTAGACTTAAACTGAGTGAGTGTGTCTGCGTCCTGAACAGTGTTAGGGAGACTATTCCATAGTTTTGGAGCCAAATAGGAAAATGATCTACCTCCTTTTTTGGATTTTGATATTCTTGAAATTAAAATCTTACTCTAAATGAAAATATTGCTCATTTTGTTCACACAGAATGCCACCCACTCTACCTGTTTATTTCTTGGTCATGATGCTATTTGCCAACTTAAAAACCAACAACACAATGTGTTCACAATGTGTGCAAATCACAGCCTGCTCTTGGCCGCATGTGGAAGAGGGTCACAGATATCAGTCTGATTTCCATTCAGGGAGACGGTCAATGGGTGTGTTTGGTCACCCTGCCTCTCATTGGCCAGATGGCCAAGCCTTTTTACATTTTTAGAAAAGAAAAGTGATGTCGCATTTTCAATTGAGACACATATTTTTCTAGGGATAAAATGGGTAATTATAGCCATTTAACATTATATTTGTTTGCCATCATTTTAATACGTTTAAACTTTAAATATTGAGCCTTTTGTTGCTGTTTATCATTCATTTAAAATACACAGAACATCATCTGCTCATGTTAAGATATGGTCTCATTCCTACACAACTATCTGCTGATACAAGATCATATTTTTAATGATGCATTAATTTTCCTACTAAATAAATAATAAGTTCACTAGTTTAAAAAGCAATAATGATCAATATTTTAATGTGAACTATTGAAAGTATATTATTTAAAATGCACCCATTCCTAGCAGCAAATCATTAATATTTCATGATAAATAAATAAATGTACAGTGCTTCTCTTTTAGCACTGCATTTTCGGTTAACGATAAAGGGAAATGCTAAAAACATGTGCACGTGCTGTTTTCTAATATACACACCCTTACACGCACTCTCTCAGAAAGGATAAACATTTATATTCTCTCTGAACATGAATATACACTTTATATACAAGTAAACCAGCTTACAAAGCAACAAAGAAGAAACTATTGCATGGATGCAATTGCTTTGGCACAAAGTAGAGCTTTATACAAAACACATGTTTGAATGCATAAAGTCATTACAACACGAATAATACAATAGCTCAGAAATGCAAGGTTGCTATGTTTGCATTTTAACATTTACAGTTTAAAATTGGTGTAAAAAGACAAAAGGCAAATGCTGATTCAAATAGTTGTTCAAGCTGAACTGCATACTGTAAGTTTCATGTTAGTGTGGATGATTTTTGGAGCATGTAATATTCAGCAGACATTCTGTAAACAGGTTTATAATTGCAACTTTGAACACTAACTTCATAACCTCATACAAACGTGAACTTTGTAGCTCTTTAAAATGAGATGACCTAGTTCCTGAGGTGTCGATTTCTGGAGAACCATTGCAATGTGTTGACAACTGCACATTCCCATAGACAAGAAGAGTTTGGTCCTTCTTCAAACACACTAATATATTTGTTTCTCATCAACTACTATTATGTCACAAATAGTATTTTGTCTTGAATGAATGTGTTTGGAAAGCTTACGTGAACCTAAATGACCCAACCCAGAAATTCCAAGGCAGACTACACCTAACTACCATTTACTAATGGTTACAATTTAGTCATATAGTCATAGTAATCAACATCGAGACTGTGTTTTGTGAACAGTTTGTTGGGCTCTGGTAATGCTGATTAAAAGAAAGAATGGGAATGAGACGTAGGTTCCATCAAAAATTTCCATCAGTATAAACAACATAGCTAGTAGTAAGAATATTACTTTGTTGAAAATGAAAAATTCCCAATGCAAGCCTGCCTCCACAAATATGTATATATTTTTTAAATATATATGTCTTTATATGTGTAAATATACCTTTTATTGCTAACAGTATTTTTTCATTGCTATAGATGCATCACCATCTATAGCAATGCAATACTGCTACCATTTTTTGTAAATAGAAAACTATAGTTTTTGTATATAGATGCATATACAGCATAAAGTGTACTGCAAATATAGCATCATTATAGCATCAATGCAATAGTTTGTACATATATGGTTGGTTAAAAAAACATGTTATATGGCATTTATAAGTGAATAATAAATGCTAAAAAATTATACACAGAATATTTTTCATCATGCAACATGGTCTTTTAAGAAAAAATAAGATAAAAAAACTAACAAACTAAATTAAACTGAAATAAATGCATGATAACGTTTAGAAGTGCCATATAAATAATAATAATAATAATAATAATAACCTGAATATTTTGCACCATGAAGCGTTGTCTTGTAAGACAAAAAAAAAAAAAAAAAAAGATATAAATGCATTAAAAATGCATACAAATATTACAAATATTGCCTATATTAATACAATGCTATAGTTTGCATTTGGATGATTGAAGTGTAACATGTCCATGGATTATTACACTTTTTTAATCAGCAGTTTTTAGGTTAAACTCTTTATATGAATGTATAAGGGAATGCCATTTTCCCAAAAGTATTTCATGTCAACTACTCATTTACAAATAGCTGTTTTGTGACCTGTGAGTGTAACCTGAGATTACCAGATAACAAAGTTTTATCCAAAAGCAACTCTGACAGTAAGCAGCATTTTAGATGTACAGATTTGCAATAAAAACTCTGTTTACACACAGTTTATCATAAACAGTTCAAAGAAACATGTTCACAATGATTCCAAATATTTGCAAGAGCTCTAAATAAAACCCATCTGGTCAAGGCTGTGACTCATTAAACTTCGAAAGCTTTCATCTTTTTGTCTAAAAAGAAGCAATGTATTTTTTATTAAGCACAATGCATGCGTCTCCTGAGCTGCAATTGTGGCATCCAGCTCACTCCATGTTGAAACATTCAGATTGCAGAGTTAGGTCCCGATGGGCATAGATATAATACTGTTTTCAGCTGTGGATGTTGTAACTCTGTCTGCCTTTAAACCCTCAATTGCAATCTCTGGTAAGCTCGCTCCAATACTGTAATGCCAATGTTGATGAAACTACTTTGAAACTATAAATGGGCAAGCTGCAAGATGCTCATAACATACAGTAGGCCGCCTTCAACTACAGTCTAGCTACCTTTCTGAAAGGTAGCTACAAGCTACTAGCTAACTACATTGAAGCTATTTCAATGTGTAATGTAAGCATTTAACTAAATATTATGTAGTTAATATATATCTGTTCTTTCGGATGCTGAATCAGTCGGTTCATAAGATTAATTTGAGTTCTTGTGCACATATGACTGTAGATCATTTGATATCTCCTTTATATGAGAGAGTTCACATTTTAGGAAAGCACATTTGATTATTACTTAAGTTTGCTCTGCTGTTCTAAACTGCGTATGCAATACAACACGTCAAAAATAGCGATGTAGCATTTTGTCGTGTTACACGGCTACTCATTGGATAAAGTAGCTTGTTACTGGAAAATCCACTCTACTGTTTTTAAAACAATGAGCGACTGTCGTGCTACTGAAAAAATTGAGTAATTTTAAATTAGTTGTCAGTTACTGTTAATTAGTGGACATACACTGTACTATAACACCGTTTTTCTACAGGATTGGGGCCCATTAACCGTACTCTGAAAACCTGGTCTTAATAACTGGATTATAGTAAGAGGATGTGATAAAATAATCAAAAGTTTCACTTCTCAAAATCAAGGAAGTGTTGTAAGAGGTTTCATAGTTATTCTATTTTTATAGAATGTTTAATTGTGTTAACATTCACATCACTCATTGGAAGTGTTGCAATTCTGACAAATATCAATGTTAAATGTCAAATTTTGACTAATTGTGACGTAGGATGAAGATCGTCAATGAATCAGAGAGCTTAATTTTTGCTCATGCACTGAAAAATATTATTTTGTGGTGAAGAAAATAAAGCAGAATAGATTAAGTACTTTCTTCATTGAATAAGTTAGTTTAGGTGTGAACTTGAAAATATTAAGTAAATTCTACATTTGTACTCAAATGAATGCTCTAGCTTATAAATAAATATTATTTACTTATATACAATGCGTCATCATGTATAAATCCTACAGGAGAAAACCTTGTCATATTTATTTTCTAATTTGAGTAAATTTCACAGGTAAATAAAATAAGTAAATTTTACTTATTTAAAGCTGGTGTTACCAGCATGCACAGGGCTTGAATAAATAATTAATTTTGCATAGTTTCACTGTTAGCAAGTTGATTTACACCAATTTTATTGTTGATTTTGTTGTTAAGTTTGCTAATTTCTAGTATTGTGAAGTCTAAAGTTAATTTTCTACTCAAAATGACCTGTTCATGGTCAAAGAAATTATCTGTTGTTTGCAGTGGCGGGCCGTGCATTTTAAGTCTAGGCCTTCAGTGTGATTCATGCCATTAAGAAAACACAGTTTCACAATGAATAAGACACCCTATGCCTTTGGGCATCATACATTATGTCATAGCTAACTAGTAATACCAATTGACATTTTAAAAACTTGTCCACGCACGAATGCCAGAACTTAAAACGATTACCAAAAGAGATTATAATTTATCATGTTTTATACACCTGTTTCTGCAGGCGTTTGTTAAACAAGCTTTAATGTGGAAACAAACTCATTTATCGATATTACTTAATAAAGTGAATGTTTAGCACTTACTTTGTATATCTCCCTGAGTGTCGACATGTTTATGTGACATCATGCCCCTGCATCTCGGCAAGAATGAGAATTTCTGCACGAGCCTACAATTTGTAATTCTGACTTCAAGATGCATTCCATTGCACTTTTCCTAGTAGAAAGTTGTAAAATCCAACTTTCCGAGTTGAATGGAACGCAGCACTACTTTTCAAAACTTGATCCAACACTGAATGCTCAAGCAGCCTAATTTACACTTAGAAAACTCCTGATGTTGCTATAACAATGCAAAAAACACTTACCAATTTACTTGAAGTGAAAACCAGTCCTCCTTTCATGATTAATAAATTAAGCAATCACACGTTCATGCAAAACATCTTTTGTTTTTAAATCCATAAGGATCTCTTTCTCAATGGCATAGCAGCAGTGATGACAGCCGACTCGTCAGCAAGATCTCACGCTCTTCGCTTTCAAATTACGTACATCACTTAAAGCATGATTGCGTCACTCAAGGCCAGCTAGAAGGCCTGGACTGGGACATATTCTAAAGATCACACCCTCCAAGAACAAATAAATCAGTCTGATTGGCTGATGAATCTGACAATCTGACTTTAGTTGCTCATTCATTTGCATTGTTGAGGGATTCTGAAGGCCTGACGGGGTGGAGCTCAATCTCACGTGCTGCTTCTGGCATGCAATTTGTGAAACGGCTATCACACTTTGCTTGTAAGCATCAAGGAATAAATTCTGACTGGATAAACTTTTCATTTTCTCTATTTGTTTGTAGATTAATTAAGAGTGGAAAGCGATTAAAAATACATAGGCAAAAAGGTGATTGAGAATGAAAGGATGAAAAATATTTATTTATTTGACATGTTAGGCCAGCAGAGAAGGCTTTGCTGGCCCTGAGAAATCGCCACTGGTTGATTGTTACCGTCATAATGTTTTATGCACCAAGTTTTCAGCTCTGCACGCACAGCTCTGGTTCTTGTTTCTATTGCCATTAAAGCAAGGCGATATTGTCTAATAGACTACAAAGCATGCATTAAGCTTCCTTGTGGAAGGCTTCCATGTGTCATGTGCATGATTAAGTATGTTAAATAAAGCATTGAAATGCCAGTACACTTTTAAAAGCATGGGTTAATTCAGTGCTACATTGCTTGAGTAAAATGTACAAACAAAAAGTGAGTAAAATTTCCTTGAAACAGAGTATTAGAAAGTAAACTCTACTTGAGAAGTTAAAATTAAAGCCACCAAGAATTCTGTGTATCCTTTACTTGAAAATCGTTTCCTATGTGTTTTTTAAGTAAACCTCACTCCCACACCTAATGTACTAAACTTGTTCAGCAGGGATTTAGACATTTTTTACAGAGCAAATAAGCCTTACAGCAGAACATGTCACGTGCTGTCGAGGGTTTTCTCTTCAGCAAAAGATAAGCCTCATTGTTTTGCTTGCATTCAACTATGGGCTGTGAAACAGCGACTGGTGAAGCTCAGCAAATGCAACGGATTAGAAAGCAGGCACATAATATTTTTGTGGTTACAGTCTTTATCTATTGGGTTTGTTAAGGGGAAAAAGTCAGAACTGTCGGGTGCCATCATGAGCAACAGCTGGCCGACTTTGAGAGCATTTTGCTTTCTGAGAACTGTGGGAGAAGTGTTTAATCTTTTCTAGACAGCTGGCCCCTGATGAGGGACACCCATGTGTTTCCCTTTGCACACCATTTTTTTAGGGGGATACTAAAAGCACAGTCAGACCAAAAGATACCTACAGTTGACTTTCAACCCCTTTCTGACATAAATCAACTCTGTGACTTATTAATGCTGACTTTGCAAGACCATTTTAGCATCAAATGCATGATTTTACATAGTAGCTTGAAGGTTTGCATCAGGTTCAGCTCATTTAATATTTCAACTCAACTTTTCACTTAAATTGCTTTGCAGACCATATAATTTGTAATATAAAAAATTCGGGGGAAAAAAGCAAAATAGAAGCATTTGCATTAGTGGTCTCAGACTTAGTTCCCAGTGTACAGTATGTATCGGCATATATACAGTATACTGTATATGTGTGTATACTGCATATATGCATATATATCCATGTTCAGATTCAGGACAAAACTGTTCTGAAATCAACATCGACAGCATATGCCTTCACCACATCAGGTCATGTAGCACAGAATGCATCATAGCACTCCTTCATATGGAATAACACGGCTGTCAGTAGGGGTCTTTGAATTATGTTCTTTGTCAGTGATACTCTTGCTGTACCCCCACCTCTTTCCCACCAGAGGATAGAGACCTCTGTTCCATATGCCACATCTGTTATGCCACATGTTCATTGTGTATGGTACATGATGTAAAGACAAGCTTTATACCACATGCGTGTTTTGCCATTGCTGGGTTGTGTATGTCGCATGGCTTTTTTCTGTAATTTTGAATTACTGTAGCTGTAATTGTGACATCAATGCAAAGATTGTATAGCAATCAGGGCAAGGACCCTGTAATTTGCTGTTGGCGCAAACCTTTATTGGCAGGCAGTTCAGGCTGATCTCACAGTGAAATCGGTAACAGTAGGTTGACTTTTCTTTAGCTAAAATCGGTTTGTGCTTACCAAAAATCGAAGCACTGCCCCCCAGTGGCCAAAACAGTAAGTGTTGTTGGGTGTATGGGCACGAATGAGCTCCATAGACCTTATTCACAGCAGCGCTGTGACAACGATGCTGTAAGGTCAGACGTACAGTCTCTTCAATGGGTTATACAGTTGTTGAAAATGTTTTTGGATCATCCTGCTGATGAAATATTGAAAAAATACACTACCGGTCAAAAGTTTAGGGTCACTTACTTATTCTTTATTTTTTTCACATTTTAGAATAATAGTAAAGTCATCTAAATTATGTAATAACAGAAATGGAACTGGGAATTATATTGTGACTATAAAAATCCAAAATTTATTTTAGCATCTTCAAAGTAGTCACCCTTTACCTAGAATATGCACAAATGTACTTTTGGCATTTTCTCAACCAACTTCTTGAGGAATCACCCTGGGATGCTTTTTAAACAGTATTGAAGGAGTTCCCATCTATGCCTGGCTCTTATTGGCTGCTTTTCTTTATTATTCGGTCAAAGCCATCCATTTCAAAAACTTTTTTTTTTATAAAATAACATTTTAGTTTTGTAATTAAATAAATTAATATGTTGGCACAATTATATTTTTGTCTACAAAACTAATTTGAAGCATTTAAGAATATGCCTTCAGATCAAAAGATTTTTAAGATCATGAGAAACATGTGACCCAAAACTTTTGAACAGCAGTGTACCTTTCCAAGAAATTTCAGTGGACAAAAAACTCCAGACGACATGAGTTCTGGAAAATTAAATGTGATATTGGAGCTTTTTGATAGCTTTACACAGAGCATGTCATTGAAGATACCGTAAGTTTATCCTTCACAGCCTCGTTTTCATTCCCTGTGAATAAGGTCTATTTTCCGGGTGAAATGTCCAGAGAGGGGTGCCAAAAACTAGTGAAGCGAGTTGTTTCCAGCTGTACAGGATGTAATACAGAGAAGAGGAATGCATATTTTATAAACTGTATCCCCCAAACCCAAACCCCAAACCTAAACCTAACCATCAGTGGAGTAAAAATTGTATGTCTAAGGGAAAAAAAATGCAAACTGTTTATCCAAACACAAATACTTGCTAGTTTCAATGTGGGATATGAACCCAGGTCTCCCACAAGGCTGGCACAACATGCTTCCAGTCATGCCACAGGGGAAGGTAAACACATAGGAACCGATGCAATATGTATGATAGGAGATGCCATCTGTTTGAATGTGTTTGCAAAAGAAGTTCACTGTGCAACATAATACATACCAGCAGGGGCAGTGGTGGCTCAGCAGTTATGGCTCTGGGTTACTAATCAGAAGGGTGGGGGTTCAAGCCCCAGCACTGCCAAGATGCCACTGTTGGGCCCTTGAGCAAGGCCCTTGACACTATCTGCTCCAGGGGCACTGTAACATGGCTGACCCTGCACTCTGACCCCAGCTTGGCTGGGATATGTGAAAAAAAAGAATTTCACTGTATATGTGTGGTAAATAAAATTATAATTATACCAAAGAAACCTACTGCCATCAGAAAATTTGGGTTATTCACCAACACCCTGTCTACACCATGCACGTCAGTTGACGCAACGGCTCGAGGCTGTCTACACTTGACACATTGACACGAATGTTCTAAACGTGCAGTGTAAAATGGTACGGGACACCCGTTTACTGTCATAAATGACATTTCCAGTGTAGACAGCATCATTGATTACAATGGGTTCTATTGCTTCGGACATGACGGGCCGCTCACTTCCGTTGTAGACAGGGTGTAAGAATTAATTTAGCACAATGATCACACGTTTTATTTGCACTGCGTGCTGTCTGCGTAGTCTCAGCACCCGATTCTCTAAGGTGCTTTCAGACTTGGCTCGATTGCTTGGTCCGAAACTGAGTTAGTTTTTTATCACCTCCCCCTGCCACCACAGGTCTCTTTTCACATCCTATTATTTGGTTAGAACCGCAATGCAACTGTGTCATCAGTACTCGCGGCATCTGTTTACCAATGTATCTAGGTAATGACTCAGGAGAAGATGTCAGTTGCACTGTGTTATCGAAGTATTTGTCTTTTTGGATTTACCACAAAACTTTACATACTGTAGAACTCAATTGCATTGCAAACTAGCGAAGTGTTCACCCAGCGGGTGCCTCACCACAGACTACTGCAAACTGCATTTCACAAGTCCTCACTCCCTACCAGCATCACATTGAAGACCTCGGCTCAACCTCTCCCTCTTTACTTTCACAATACTTCTGATTAGAGCAGGCCAAGTTTTTTGTGATTTTATTGGTACATTGCCCATTTTAAAATTGAAGTCTGTTGGGGGCGGAAACTTGGGTTTCTCCATTATTCCCATAATCTTAAAATATACGTCTCTTAGCAGTGCACATTTCCAAGAACAAATTCTGCAGAAACACAATAAGGATGTTTTCACAGCTTTGTGTGTTTTCATAGCATTGCTCCCCTGAAGAGGGACCTAGATAGTGGCGTCCTAGATTAGCTGCTCTCTGTTGTTGCACAGTGCGTACGTCCACCACCATAAACTGCAGGGGGGTGGGGTGTAGTCCATCATAATCTGGTTTTCATTAAGTGTAGAGACTGAGTGATTGATGCCAAGTGAGTATGAAAGACATTATGTATCACGTCCCTTTAAGTCAAGGCATGCATCTAATGTTTAAGCCCAGTCCCCTGACCGATAGTAACTATGCCTTCAATGAGAACAGAAGATTAAAAACTCTTGATGTTTTTGTTTAAATGTGTGCCAAGATAAAGGGGCCTCTTGTTGTTTTCAGAGGAGCAACTAGAAGACTCAAGAGCAGGATTCAAAGTTCAATAACGTCTCAAGAGCAGGATTTCAAAAGTGGTTTCGCTTTCAGGGTTGGTGGTACGTTAAAATTGGCAAGACTTATTTTATAATTCCATTACTTATTGATTCATACATAAGTTGTTTGGATATATATATATATATATATATGTATGTATGTATATTTATTTATTTTTTTTACAAAGTTGAGGTTTCTAATTTCTGCACCATTTGTGGTACCATATGGAATTGCAAAAAATAACTTTCCTAAACACTCCACCTGTCTTCCATTGGTAGACAAACTGGTAGTGCCACCCCAAACTCATACAGTTGCGAATGTGGCACAATGTTTTCCAATTTTTGGTAAAAATCGATCTACGAATGGCTTACTTATAGTTGCATCTGCCTATTAAACTGGGATAGGAGAACAAATTTACATCACAAAATTATGCACATCAACATCCATTCCTCTGGTTTATCAAGATCATTTATTTTTCTAATCTGAGAGTTCACCTGTTTAAGAGGGGCAACAACAGCAGGCTTTTTGACATTATTGTTAAAGTCATGGCTCCCCCTGCTGTTCATTTTAAAAAGTTGTCAGCCTTTAGACGCGGTTACTAGGTTAAAGTCACCAACAGATAGAATCTGGTCTGAGAAAAGTAAAAGTGCATTTATTTTACTTTAACTCCTTTTATAACTGTCAGTACCACAATTGCAATATACAGTGCTGCTCGAAAGTTTGTCGAACCTCTTGAGCATGTTGGAATTTTCTATTTTTTTTACCATTATTTCTTTAGTTAATCAGAACCAGTATTTTTTATATGAAATAACATGTGTATGTTTATCAATTCCATTTACTTTTATTGAGGAAATCAATTGTGTAGTCAAAAGACTAAATTAAACATATTTTTTATGTAAAGTTTTGTAGGTGCAAAAGTTAGTGAACCCTGAGCTGCATTGCTTAAAATGAGCAGGTAAATACAATTAGGTGGGACAAAATTGGTGGCTAAATTAACCAATGAAATGAGAGATCTTTAGGGAAGAAACTGGGCAGCACTGATTGAAACAGAGATAAAACCAGGTCAGTTTAGTCTTACCAAAGTGAACCCATACAGGTCAATCATGCCAAGAGGAAAATAAATCTCAGAGGACCCTAGGAAAAGGGTAGTGACAGCACATTTGTCTGGGGAAAGCTATAAATTCATCTCAAATAAATTTGAGCTCCATCGGTCCACCGTGAGGCAGATCATCTACAAATGGAGAGCACTGAAAATTACTGCAACTCTGCCTAGAAGTGGATGACCTTCTAAAATATCCGCAAGAAAAGTGATAATTCAGGTAAAATCCAATCCAAACATAACATTTAGGGATTTGCAGACCTCTCTTGCTGCATCTGGGGCACATGTGCATGCTTCCACAATAAAAAGAAAACTCCATGAACATGGCTTTCATGGGAGGGTTGCTAGGAAGAAGCCTCTGCTCTCAAAAAAGAACAAAGCTGTCCATCTCAACTTTGCCAAAGAGTACCTGGAGAAACCTGAAGCTTTCTGGAAGTCCATTCTGTGGACAGATGAGTCCAAAATTGAACTGTTTGGTCATAACCAAAACCGCCACGTTTGGCGAAAAGTCAACACTGCATACCACCATAAGAACCTTCTCCCAACAGTGAAGCATGGTGGTGGGAACATTAAGATCTGGGCCTGCTTTTCATCCTCGAGACCTGGACAACTCCACATAGTCCAGAGAATCATGAATTCTGAGGAATATTGTAAAATCCTGGAACATAACCTCAAGCCGTCAGTTGTGAAGTTAAAACTTGGCCGAAAATGGATCATGCAACATGATAATGATCCGAAACATTCCAGAAAAACAACCAAAGGATGGCTGAGGAAGAATAAGATTCATGTTTTGGACTGGCCCAGTCAAAGTCCGGACCTGAATCCAATTGAAATGCTGTGGCGGGACCTGAAGTGGGCAGTTCATGTCAGACGCCCATCCAGCCTCACTCGACTGGCTGCGTTCTGTAAGGAGGAGTGGGCAAAAATCCCCCAAAGCAGATGTGAGTGACTGATTAGTCACTACAGAAACCGTTTGGTTGAGGTTATTGCTGCGATAGGAGGTGCAATACCCTATTAACTGAAGGGGTTCACATATTTTTGCACCCATGAGTTTTTGTTAAATCAACCACTTTTGTTAAATAAACAATGACAATATATCATTTTCTTTTGTTTGAGTCCATTATTTGGAGTGTCAGTATTATGAATTGGGGTATAGATTAATATTTAATAAGGTTATTTTAGTATTTTTTTTACAAAAATACTGACCATCTCTGTAGGGTTCACAAACTTTCGAGCAGCACTGTATATATATATATATATATATATATATATATATATATATATATATATATACACAATACTGTGCAGAATAAGACAGATAAGATGTTTCATAAAAACATTTTGTAACAAGGTTAAGGTTGGGAAAGGAGGAGGCGGGAACCGGCTGAACATTCAAAATAATATTTAATAAGAACTTAAACAAAAAGACACACAACATAAACACACACATGGCAGCTGCATGTGGCTCTCTCTCTCGAACTGCCGCGTTCCACCGCATTTATCCCTCTCCTCGGCTGATTAGCCCAATTGGGGGCCGGGCGTGCGTAGTCACGGCCCGGCCCCACCCTTCTCCTCGTCACACATTTGTCTTAAGATGGTTATTCATATCTTCAGCTTTAGTGTGTCAATAGGAAATATACATTTTAAACTCCCAAACATTCCTTTTGCAAATATAATAAAACAGAAAAGAAGAACAGGGAACCCTGCAACAGATGGCATGACCACAACAGAGCCCCCCCCCCCCCCCACTGAACATCGAGTTAGTCTGGGATTAAATGAAGAGATGGAAGAAATGGAGACAGCTTAAATAGATAGAAGAACTGTGGTGAATTCCCCAAGATTCTTGGAGCATCCTATCTGCCAACAACCAAGAAAAACTGTGTCCAGGTGTACCTATGAAAATTGGTGCTGTTTTGAAGGCAAAAGTGGCCACACCAAATATTGATTTAGTTTTTTTATGTTTACTGCACCTTGTATGACGTTAATTAATATATGAAAACTATTTATGGCATTATTTTTGAAGACATCCACACTATGCAACAGTTTTCACAAGTGCCTAAAACTTTTGCACAGTACTGTATGTATGTATATATATATATATATATATATATATATATATATATATATATATATATATATATATATATATAAGACACACAACATAAACACACACATGGCAGCTGCATGTGGCTCTCTCTCTCGAACTGCCGCGTTCCACCGCATTTATCCCTCTCCTCGGCTGATTAGCCCAATTGCCTATATATATATATATGCAACAAAATGGCAATAAATTATGCAGCAACCAAAGAAATTAAACCTTTGGGAATAATGGACGATGTGCCACTACTGGTAAACACTTCAATTACAAAACTGTGGCAACAATAAACAACTTGGCGCAAAGCTTATTTGCATGTTAAAATATCAAGAGGCAAATAAGCAGCATGTTTGCCACAATGGTTTGCCAAAACTTTTTAATTCTTAATTTTAAGTTTTCAACTCCACTTAATCTAGAAACAAAACATTGTACACAGCCAAAAAGATGACCACAAGATGGTGGCACTGGGCTTGAAAAATCTGAAGAGTAGATAATGGAAATGCAATTGTTGTAAAATGTTTGCATTGGAATACTAACTTACTGGCAACTGAATGAGCAGCAGTATACAGAGTACTGCCTATACATATATATATATATATATATATATATATGAAACACTTATTCTTTATTATAATTTTTTTTCTTCACATTTTAGAATAATAGTAAAGTCATTAAAACTATGGAATAACATAAATGGAACTATGGGAATTATGTTGTGACTAAACAAAATCCAAAATAAATCAAAACTGTGTTATATTTTAGCATCTTCAAAGTACTCACCCTTTGCCTAGAATTTGCAGACATGTACTCTTGACATTTTCTCAACCAACTTCTTGAGGTATCACCCTGGGATGCTTTTTAAACAGTATTGAAGGAGCTCCCATCTATGTTGGGCACTTATTGGCTGCTTTTCTTTATTATTTGGTCCAAGTCATCAATTTCAAAAACCTTTTTTAAAATTAAATTTTAGTTTTATAATGAAATAAATGAATATGGTGGCACAATTATATTTTTATCTACAAAACAAATTTCAAACATTTAAGCATACACCTTCAGATCAAAAGATTTTTAAGATCATGTGAAACATTTCAGTCAAGTGTTTCAAAACTTTTGACCGGTAGTGTATATATAAAAAACAGTATGTAAAACAGCTTTATCGGACAATAAAGGATTCAATGGTTGCAAGTTGGAAATATTTTCTAATTTGTGTAAAAAAAGAAATTATGTTAACCTTTGGCAGTCTGTCTCAAATAATGATTCAAGAAGTTGCTTATTTTCAATCCAGAAGTCATCTGTCTACAATGGCTTTCTATATGGCACAAGGTGGCGTTTCAGTTCTTGTGAGTGGCACTGAAACTGTAGATAAAATCAAACGTCAATGTTTGCATAACTGTAGATAAAAAAAAAACTCAAAAAAATTTATAGACTGACAGAGTACAGACTACTAAACAAAACACAGTTTCAAGCTGATCTGCAGCTGAACAAGCTAAAGTGTTTTGCTAATGCTAACTAGCATGCCTGCAGGTTTTTCTGTTGGCACCAGGGGCATAGATTCCAGTGTTCAAGCCAAATCTACGCCCTTGGGCGGCACCCTAATGGTTAAATTCTTAAAGTAAGATTAAACTGTTAAATAAAAGCAATTAATTATGTTTTAAAAGAAATTAATTCAAATTGTTTAAATAATGGGATGGATAACCACTCTACAAAACAGATGTGTAGCTGTGATTGTTTTGATGTTAACACATTACCTGCTACTTGTCCTGTCGAGAATTAACACTTTTAAAGATCACAATGTCAGAACCTTTACTTTGTGGGTTTTTCAGTTTATCCGTTTATATGCTACTGTAAAAAGCAAGCATTTTGGCTGTGCTTTCTGCGCTCTTGTTCCTTTAAATCCAGTTTTATCTTATAACCTATTCCCAAGACAGCCAGGCAGTGATTTGTGGAAATTTTTACCATAAAAGGTCATGCTGAGTTGAGCTATGGTTTCCTGTAGGAGGGGCCTCTTCTGTTCTGCCTCTGGTTCTCTTTCAGCCTCACTCACAATTACTCACCAACTTCCCTTATCTCCAGCTGCAAGACCACAGAACAGATCATTCAGCACTTAGCTGCAGTATGTGCTCACTTTTAAGATGAATGTGTCCACATAGTTGAGGGGATATGTGTGTGTTTTGGTGTTCAGCCTATATGCACATACTTCTACTCACAATGAAGTGAGTCCAATGAAAAGAGACAATCAAAATATTTGTCCTTTGTGTTTAGTGTGGTTTACTTCCTTTGGAGTGTATTTTGACACCATACTTAAGAATAGATCACAAGCTAGGTACCATACACATCTCTGATATCATATGTACGTTCAGACCTTGTCTCACAGAAACACGTTACTATACCAACATTTATGCTTAATTGATTTTTACATGGCTTGTTGAACATATCGTAGCCATTTTGTGGTCAAATGAACACTAGAGGTGCTAAAACAATGACTTGTATTTCCTTTCACACAAATCACAAGGAAAACAGCCGATTATATGTTCAAAGACACTTTTTGCGCTGTTCCTCACACAATGCTGTCTTATAATATCTAACACTTTTACTGTAGTGCATGACTTGTAAGGGGATACATTTTAACGTTTGCATTACATAACCAACTACATTTACAAGCTTGTTCAAACTCAACTGCTCAACTGATCAGCACGCGAGTCGACACATTCGGCGAAAGTTTAATAGAAGCACCACAAAATGATGTGGTAGCTTTAGAAATTGCGTTTTTCATGTCACATTTTCTGTTATGACACCATCAGTTAGGTTTAGGTTTAAGGTAGGGAGATCGGTTTTGTTGATTTAAAGGTGCACTCAGTAATTTTTCTCAGTTTAACTAAAGACATGAATTGTAATTTTGCAATATACGTAGGAAATCATGAGCTCTCACATTACAATGAAGACTCCAGTTATATCAGTAACCTTATAAAAGCTGTTTTATTCTACATGGAGAGGGTCCACACATGGGGGCGGCCATTTTAGAATCACATGACCAGCCGTATACTACTCGCTTAATCTCAGTAACCATCCTAATATTTCACACTTTCACTCATTGATTACAGTATTCGTGACTGACTGTGAATACTAAATTTCTACAATGACACTTGAAACTGAAAACTATTGATTTTCGATGCTGCATCCAAGCCGCTAGATGTCAGTGCAAGATGACACAAAGACAAAAGTTACTGAGTGCACCTTTAAAACTCGATAGAGCATTAACCTTAAAAACATCATGAGTTTGAGAGAAAATTTTACTCAGCTTTTAGCGCCACACGGTGGACATTTCACCTCGGAACTGCTGCGATATGTGAAATAAACCGCGTAATATAATTTAGCAAAAATTTCGCCACAGCACGTAATTTTATTGAGATATGGCACGTATGTTCCATTAATGTCTACAAGAATTGTGGCATAATGTTGATTACCACAGAATATAATTTTGAAATAATGGAAATAAACAGGGTAACAAAATAAACTTTAAAGTATAAAGAGTTTTGAAAGTGTAACCACAAGACTTAACCATTATATGTAACCGTTTTTCATTTTTTTTAAAGTTGAGGGATGAGTTAAAATAATTTCCTGCGGTAATCAACATTATTCCACAAATGCTGTCAGTAGAGCTTAACTTGAATTGAACCGAACTTTACTTTATGAAATTTTAGCAAGACAGTGTAACCTGTTTAATTGGCCCATTGGCCAGTTTTACAGAGTACACTTTGATTTGTACAGTACTTGTCTGTACTTCCACAAGGAACATTGCAACCCACTTCCATATACTTCCTTTGAGGCGTGAGTCACAAATAATCTTGAACAAACGGCAAAGCGCATTACATCTTTTCCTTACACCACTGCACAAGAGTTGGTAACAAAGAAGGGGCACATTTGATTGGGCATACAGGTGCCAAACATCTGTGTTTTGCTTAAGGGTGCGCCATGACGTCATATGTATTGATGACATGCACTAGACATCAGGGAATCTGTTTGTCTGCAGCGCAGGTGTGTTTTGTACACTGCTGTCAGAATGATCGTTCAGGTGTTGTGGAGAGTGAGTCATCAGTTTGACAGACGAGTAGGTCATAAAACACACAGTCTGACGTACATGCCAAACATGTCTCACAGTTTTACCACCTTCATGCTAAACTTGTGGTTTTGTGATTGGGACATTAAAGGGATAGTTCACCTAAAAATTCTGTCATCACAGTTACTCAACCTCATGATTGTCCAAACTTGTATGACTTTCTTTCTTTCGTGGAACTCAAAAGAACATGTTAGGCTGAATGTTAAGGTTGAAACATACTCTATGCATGTACATGAACGCAGACGCTTCTAGCTATGCAAGCTTGATTTTGTGCATAGTTGCGTTCCAAAATGTGTCACACCACAATTAATTACACAATGCAAGTACACGTTACATTCTCAAAGTTGCCACAAAGGGAGCTGTAGCGTACATTATTGTCTGCTTCTAAAGGGAGTTTTCTCTTTCAAGCCAACTACTGTTATGGAGGAACAACAGTTTGAAGAAAATATTGCTGGGCAAGGAAGATAAAGTCAATATATTTAGCAACTTACCTGATAACACATCCATTTTAGGTAACTCAATCGCCCCCTTGAGTACTGAGGTTTGTTCCTGCCTAAGTCAAGTGTATCTGTTTGCGTCCTGCAAGACGACAAGGTACACCAACTACATGACATGCCCACTGCAAGTAACACCCCCCTTGGATCACAAAGCGATTGAAAGAACTTTTAAACACTTGTGCATTTTCTGGATAACTTTTAAATGATATGTCATATATCATATTATTAAACCAGAGATATAAATGTTTAAATAAAAAAATTCTCTGTTTTGTTTTCTCCAGTTAGCTTACAAGCTAACCAGTTTGCCTATTATGTTAGCAAAGTTTCTTCTATTCAATTTCATCACATTTCTCCTCACTGTCGCCACCTAGTGATACTGTGGAATGATTGTATTCTATAGAACTTTAAAGTTCGGTATATTTAATAATTTACAAACTGTTTAGTTTTAATCTTTGTGGGTAGGGTTAGGCATAGGGATAGGGGTATGGTTATGTTTAGGGGTAGGGATAGGTGTAGTTGCAGGGTTGCTGCGGGACTCCAAATAAACACAATAAACACAATGTATGAATGTGTTCTAATTGTTGCAAGACTTCAGCATTTCGCTTGTTATTTGAAGGGGGCGTAACTTGTAGTGGGCTTATACCCTAGATATGGCTTGGGTCCCTCCACCAGTGTAAGTTTAAGGGATTTTATTTAGCCAATTTTATCGTGAAAATTGTCTGTCCGATTGCTAAAAAAGTAAAAGCACCTCTCCACAACAAGCTGCCGGATTATAGGTATCATTCATGTCCATAGCACAAAAGTTGAAGGAAACGTTTAGGTTAGGGTATACTTATTTTTTTTTGTATGCCTTTTGTCTCGCGCATGGTCAAGCATTTAGCCTTTCAAAGTACACTCTTTTGATGGTGACCCCATATAGACAACTTTGACGCATGCACACCACGACTGCCTTGTGATACTCTTTTAGCACTCAACGGCAGGCATATGTACAGACAACGCACAAAGACGCAGGCTGTCCGCATGTCTAAAAAAACTAGGCTGCACCCAGACAGTCTACGTGTATTGTGCTAATGACCAAATTTGCGTCACGCGCACTGTGTGTGCGAAGTACTGGCGCGCGCAAGCCAAAGAATATTTTGGCCTTTCCGCTGTAAGTTCACACCAACCACATCTTTGCATTTAAAAAAGCATTACGCTGTGCCACTAATAAAATTGAATACAGGTTTCTAAAGACCCATTTTTAAAAGCTGAAGTTCTTTTAACCTGACACAAAGCCTGAGCGAGACAACAAAGAAACAGCGAGACACGGCACAATGGTCAAAGACGTCCGTCTAGTGCATGCTTACATAACACAATTAAAAAACAGTGTGGTTGGATGCAAAAAAACAAAACAAGCAACTTCCTATTGGTCATTGCTGAGAATTTGTGTAAAGGTTCACCAAACTCAAACCCCATGCAAAATTTGCTTAGGGAAATTTCTCCGTCAGATGAATGTCCTGATTATGTAGATTCCCATTGAGATGACTGTATTTCACTTTCAAAATTTCACAGTGCAAATGTAAATGTGACCGAACCTTTAGGGTTAGGGATTTGAAAAGTTACTTATCCAAAGTATGAACAATAGTAATTTTAATGCTTGCCTTTGCAAACAGCCATGCACCACTAAAACATCTACTCAGTTCTACTCATCTTTAAATGGATGTCACCTAACAGGGACTTGATCTTGATGGGACTATAAGTCTCAAAGCCTTGTTGTTGTCTCTCTTCAGAATTCTTGTTGACAGCAATACCACCAAATGAATGTTCATCTTCCCCTGGTATGAAGAGTCTTGGATATCCCATTCAAAGAATAGAAGTTGTTTAAAGTATAAATCAAATCCTTATCATTTGTTCTTTCCCTCACATGACAGAAACCATTAACATGTGTATAAGTAACATGGTTCTTTCACCCTTATGCTCAGTTATGGGGTTAAATCTGGACACAGGGCCTAACTGCTCACCTCTCCATCCATCTTTTTCTAAAAACAATATGCACCACTCCAAATAAGGAGAAGTGCGTTCAGACTGTGTTTGGTCCAGACCATTCCTTCTCACAAGTGGCTAGATTTGGAGATGGGTGGGGGAGTGAAGGGGAATATGTGTGTGAGTGTGTATTAGAGTGTTTGTATGTATTGGTAGCAGCCTTGGTTTCAGGCAGCATCAGCTGCATTCTTCTCTATCTCACTTCTGCTTGCTCTCAAAATTGCCTCCCATCCATTTGTCTGGTGACACTTTCAGCTGAAGGACCAAGAACTGCAGTTCAGTTGTATCTTTCTTGAATTTCATTTTTGACCCAGACACTACACCAACCTGCAACCATGGAGGCCATCAAGAAGAAGATGCAAATGCTCAAGTTGGACAAGGAGAACGCCATCGACCGTGCAGAGCAGGCCGAGACGGAACAGAAGGCAGCAGAGGAAAAATGCAAGCAGGTAAACCAATAGAAAATCAGAAGTACAGAATCTTGATGGAATCCAGATAGTAGTTCACACAGAAATCTTGACAGAATCCAAATAGAATCCAGATAGAAAAATATACAGAAGACAGTAGATAGACTTTAAATGGAATCCAGATAAAAATCTAGATTAAATCCAGATAGAATAAATAGAATCTAGATCGAAATCCAGTGTGTAGGTACCTCGGAGCAACATGGAAAGATTAAGAGGTCCAAACAAAAGTCCTGGCAACAACATTACTCAAAGATAAGGTCATAATGTGATTGTAAAGTGTGCCAAGACTTCATACCTGAACACCAAATATGCATTTGAGCTGCAATTGTGTGTCTTTCAGAACAATGTCTACTTGTTTTGTACAATTTTGTTAAAAGAAATGCTATTAGGGTCTCCATAAAATTCTGATTTGGGATTTTAATATTATGTAATGTGGTTGGCCTTCCATGGCCCCAAAACACTTAAACCACCCTTAAATGGTTTAATAATAGCACAAGCATACTTTGGACACTTTTTGGTTGTCAAACATTAGTGGAACATGTCCATTGTTAATGGTGATGAACTACACCTGTGTGAACTTCAAAGGAATTGACTTCATACATCCACTAAAACTTACCTTGGGACCAGTTGGTTCACAGTAATCCCCAAACAATGGACAAGAAAAGTTAAGATAAGATCTAGCATCATTTGTTTGCAGATGCCACTTGGTTTGGTATTTTGTTTCTAATCCAGTTCAATTAATATATTTTCAAGTACGGTGTACAGTAAGTGTCCACAATACAATACAATGGCGAATTTACTCAGTCCACAACCATGTAAATGGTTTATTTTGACTAATTATTTTATGTGCTTGTGTGTAATTGGAAAATTCTGGAAAGTCGGTCTGGATAACAGCTAGCTGAAGACTTATTGTTTGCTCATTGCAAACAGCCAGTAAGTGATATTACTGTAGCTTCTCTAAAGTACGACAGGTCAATACACCGATATTTGTTCCACTATTCAGAACACCACAGGTTATAAATGGAAAAGTGAAGTCAGGCTGTCTGGAATCCCAGTAGATTAACAGACCCTCTCTTGAGCATAAGATTACAGCCAAACTGATAGCCATAGATTAGTAAAGTGTTTTTGAGTATTTATCTCACTTACTGTCATATGACTGATTACCTCAGACTAAAATTAAATCCACACCAAAGAGCCAGCCTATGATATAACGTGGGTGTCCAAAACCATTAGTTCTCGACGTCTGTTAATTTCTTCAAAGCATAATGAATTGTATTATTACTGCTCTTTGAAAATAAATAATCATTAGACTGCACAAATAAAAGATACATATATGCATTATGAATAATTTAATACAATATATTTTTTACATTATTTTAATAAATTATTAATATATTTAAAAATATAAAAACTAAACAATGAATTTTTTTTAATCAATTTATAGTTGTGCATTATAATTATGTAATTTTAATGTTGCGTTTTTTTTTTTAGCAAATTAAATGGTCGCACATTTATTTTCAGATTTGTTTTGGACAATGTCTACAAGCAGGGGTATACTTCATTTTTCCACGTGGTGTTCTGTCTTGCGCACGGTTGAGCGCTCAGTCTTTCAAAGTATTATGCCAAAGTAGACATGCTGCTACGCCTCGCACACAGTGCACATGACACAAATTTCACCACAAGCACATTATGTGTGGCGTACAGTAAGTGTCTTTGCAAGTCTGCCGTTGACTGTGTTAAAATAGTATCACAAATCAGTTGTAGTGCGCGTCAAATGCACATCCATATGGGCTCTCGGTCAAAAGAGTATACTTTAAAATGTTAAGCGCGACTGTGTGCAAGACGAAACGGCATGCGGAAAAACTAAGTATACAGCCTAAACTCTTTTGACCACGAGTCCATACAGACACGTTTGACGCTTGCGCATTGGCTTGCATGTGAACAGTCTGCGTACACTGTACTGATGAAGGAATTTGCGTCACGCGCACTGTGCGTGAGAAGAAGCGGCACGCGGAAAACCAAAGCAACGCTGGGTATGTTACTCCAAAAAAAGTAATTCACTACTAATCTAAAATTTAAATCAGATTACTGACTTTAATGATTACTTCATTTTAAAAGTAATCACATTACTAATTACTTTTAAGTTACTTTCTAAAAACTCTTTATCACGAAAGTTTCTTTTTCCGCTCCACAAATTCTAAATAATGTTTATATTTCCTCGTTCATTGTCACACAGAAGTCGTACACTTGAAACCACGTGTTTCTCCTCAACAATGACTTGTTAGTGTCTCTTCTGCTGACACAGAAATGCAAGCCGAAGTATATGAACATAAGTCATGTGTAACCCAAGTAATGTACTTAAAAGTAATTAAATTAATCGAAAGTCGGTAACTTTAATCTAAATACAAGAATTTTAAATGTAATGCATTAAACTACTTCTTCTACTAAAAATTTAATTAGATTACACCCAACACTGAACCAAAGTATACTTTGGCCTTAACTGTTAAGCTTAATCAGTTTAATGTTGCTCACTTATCTGTAGACCTGATATTGAAGAAGCGATCACAGTTTAAGTAGAAAAGTGTTAATATCTGTAAAAGTATTAGTCAAACTGATTGTCACTAAATTATCACTGATTGTACCATATAGACAGTATTACGAGACCAGAAACATTCCCTTATATAATTTCATGTGTGCAGTGCAGTTTTATATGTTTATTCACTCTTCCTTAAACAGCTTGAGGATGAGCTGGCCGGCCTGCAGAAAAAGCTCAAACAGACTGAAGATGAGCTGGACAAATACTCAGAGGCCCTGAAAGACGCCCAGGAGAAACTGGAACTGTCTGAGAAAAAAGCTGCTGACGTAAGTGACACATTCCTATAGACTAAGGTTAATAAATAAAAAAAAAACCGGATCAGAATGAATCATTTGAACCATACATGATTCTTCTTAAACTTCTTGAGTCATTTGTGCTGCTTAGTTAAGATTCTTTTATTTCCGTTACTCACTGTTGGTTCCACCCCAATTAGTCAATTTCTGGGTAATGGCACCATTTAAATTAATGGGAATTTATCGGGCAGTAAAAAGTTACCTCTGTAAAACATGTCAACACAAGAAAAATTATCAATCAATCTTCACTGAATATTTTGAAATACCTTTTTCCTTAATATTGCTTTTATAATGCCTTCAAAAATTTACATATTATCTCATCGTAATGGAAAAGATGATTTTATGTTCAAATCACATAAAGTGAATGACCTCCACCTGTAACTTGCTTGGCCTTAGGACTACAATGCATAAATTACTATTGCTTCTCCCAGATCTAAGTCTTGCTGTAATCACACCTCTGGTTTGAGTTTGTACATCCTGCCCACCACTCTGATAAGCTCAGGTTCCTCCTTACTATGACCTCAAAGGAAATGACTGCATAGTTTGAGAAGGAAGCTAAGGATGGGCAAAAAGGTTGTTTGTGAATCCCTAATGATTCCAGCATGGGGTAAATTCATTTGGGCCATGCAAGGCTTATCCACTATAACAATGTTTTGTAACCTAACAAATGTGCTTCATTTGGTAACATCTAAAACTACACTAGGATCACACCAATACATTTATTTTTAAGGGTCAGATAGAAATAGATGTGAAACACAATGTTAGTACACGCTTTTCTTTATGTTCATTATTGAAAATTGAAAATGATTCATTCTCTGCTTTTTTGTCCCTTGACCACACAGCTATTGCTACGGAACATCAGAATATCCTACTTTATCCAATAACAAGACAAATGCAGTAGTTCTGTGTTAGAATAATTTCCTGTAGAACATTCTAGTTTTTGTAAGGGCAGACTGAGAGAGGCCTGAAGCTGGGGACACAACCACTATTTCAGTTCTTTGGAGCTTTGCCCTGAAAATGTGCTCTAGACAAGCCTACCACATGTCATGCATTAGAGGAAACCGTAAACTAATTATATATCTGAATTCACAGCACCTAAAGAGTATTGAAAGGGAAAAATATACTCCAATGCATGCAAGGCTTTTCACGATGAGTTCAGTGAACAAGGGATTGTAGAGGCCTGGTACTGATAAGTCACTGGAACAGCAGGGGAGATTGGGGCTTCAATTGCCATGCAGAAGCTCTGGAATCCCAAGAATGTGGCAAAAGCAAACGGAGAGGGCCACACTCCTGTGACTAATGAAATCAGTGCTTTGAGATTCCTGCCTCATCTTCAGAACAAAAGCACATTTCTGAGAGAAGAAATGGTGTGTAACATCAAGATGCAAATAGTTAGTTGTAGGTCTCTAAAACCCATTGCAGGTATTAATTGTTTAGATGAAAATTGACTATTAGAAATGGACTCAAAAATGGTTTTGTCAGATATACTAAAAATGTGCTTGAGGGGGCCTGGTTAGCTCAGCGAGTAAAGACGCTGACTACCACCCCGAGTGACTCCAGCCAGGTCTCCTAAGCAACCAAATTGGCCCAGTTGCTAGGGAGGGTAGAGTCACATGGGGTAACCTCCGCGTGGTCGCTATAATGTGGTTCTCTCTCTGTGGGGCGCGTGGTGAGTTGTGCGTGGATGTCGCAGGGAATAGCTGAAGCCTCCACACGTGTTACGTCTCCACGGTAATGCGCTCAACTAGCCACGTGATAAGATGTGCAGATTGACGGTCCCAGACGCGGAGGCAGCTGAGATTCGTCCTCCGCCTCCCGGATTGAGGCGAGGCACTACGCCACCACAAAGACATAGTGCACATTGGGAAATGGGCATTCCAAATTGAGGAGAAAAGGGGAGAAAATAATAATAATAATAAAAAAAATAATAATAATTCAGAGCCAACATGGCTACATCATGTTAGTAAAAAGTTTCACTTTATGTATCGCAGCAGAAGCTCTGAAATAAAATCTGTGGAACTGAATGGCAAATCCTAAAACAGTAATGAAAATGTTAATAACTAAAGAAATATTTGGCTAAAAACAGCTATAATAACTATAATCACTGAGCTATTGAGTTACTACTACAGTATATGTAAAATGTGACGCAAATCCAGTGAAAGAAAAGAAATTAAGACACAACGAGGCTGAATTGAATAGCGTTCCCGCGCGGCCCGCCCATTGTGACGTCGTCAGGACGGCTACATACTAGTAACTTTTCTGTTCAAGTTGCTTCCTTAAAATCCCACACGTAACATTCCAATGACTCCATGAGACGGGAATAACCTCCTGTGAAAGCTTCTTTGTTGATCAAACCTTTTTTTGTATTGATCCGGACTTGAAATTCAAGTTTTAAGTTTTAAGTCATTCTTTGCACTGGCCATTCAAGCGCGGCACCATTCCGTTATTTTAACGCATTTTCGGGATTGTATTTTTGTAAGCGTTAAATTGAGACGTATTTATTTTTTTTAATCGTTTTTAAAAAGAAAAAAGAAAAAAAAAAGAACGTTTTTCGCGTCTTTGCACATATTGTATTATCAAAATAGCAGTTCGTTTTGTTTCTAGTAGTACATATAATTTAAATAAAGTAGTTAAAATGACAGGTGCGACTTCTTTGGACGCTGTTAAGAGAAAAATCCAAACTTTGCAACAACAAGCGGACGACGCAGAAGACCGGGCTTTAGTTTTACAGCGCGAGCTGGACAATGAACGGGAGCTCCGAGAGAAAGTGAGAAAAAAACTTTACTTCCTCTTCTTATTTCTGTCTTCTTCATTCTCATTTTTCCCCTACTCTCTGGGCTCTTCTACATGGTGCCTCTGTGAAGACAAGCGTCTATAAAAAGCTCTCATGCTCCTTTGAAGACGATAATTGCATGTTTAGGTGAACAGTTGGACCTGGATGCTAACGTGAGGTTCATGTGGAATGAAAGGCGTTGGTTCAAGATGGACAATCTAACTGGAAAATATATATAGGGAATAAAAGTGACGGTTTTTACGCACTTTTTTTTTTTTTTTTTTTTTTTGGCATTAACGCTTTTTAAAAACAGGCTTATATTAGCATTTGTGAGTGTAAGTCTCACAAATCACTATACGCTTTTTATTTATTTTATTGAATAACTGCATCTGTAGTGTTTTATTCAGGGTTTTGCAGAACTTGCTTTGTATTTAATGCATATCCTAGTTATCTTAGTTTGTACTTATTAATGTATAATTGATATCTATCTATCTATCCATTCATCCATCCATCCATCCATACATACACAACCTAAAGGAGCTATACTTGATCTGACTCTTTTAAATGGCTTTCATTTGTATAACCTAATGTATTCATGTTGATTCAGCCATTTTACATATATTTGACTCTTCATCCATACATCCATCCATACATACATAGGCCTACATACATTCGTCTATCACCTCAAGGAGCTAGTAATACTTGATCTGAGTCTTTTAAATGGCTTTCATTGGTATAACCTAATGTATTCATGTTGATTCAGCCATATTACATTTATTGTACTCTCCATCCATACATCCATACATAACCTAAAGGAGCTGTACTTGATCTGACTCTTTTAAATGGCTTTAATTGGTATAACCTAATGTTATTAATGTTGATTCAGCCATATTACATTTATTGTACTCTCCATCCATCCATCCATCCATCTATCCATCCATCCATCGCCTAAAGGAGCTAGTAATACTTGATCTGACTCTTTTAAATGGCTTTCATTGGTATTACATAATGTATTCATGTTGATCCAGCCATATTACATTTATTGTACTATCCATCCATCCATCCATCCATCACCTAAAGGAGCTAGTAATACTTGATCTGACTCTTTTAAATGGCTTTCATTGGTATAACCTAATGTATTCATGTCGATTCAGCCATATTACACATATTGGACCCTCCATCCATTTATCCACCCATCCATCCATCCTGACACTTGAACAGTTCATTGATCCAACTCCAAAGATGGTTCTATATGGCAGATTATGTGAAGCATTTTAGTGAAATGTTTTTTTTTTTTTTTTAGATGCCAAGATGCATGTTTTTAAAGTTTACTTCCCCCATACTCCTTGGGGGATATAGAGGATCCATTTGATTAAATTTAATGACTCATCCCTAGGAACCCTTAAGCTCAAGTTGCTGTATGCAAAGAATGTTCTATATTAAACCTGGAAATTTAGGATTCATAGTTTTCAAACAGAAGAACTAGACTTTTTTGAACCATCTGTTCAAGAGAGGATGTCACATACTGTTAACTACCATGGCCCCGTCTTGAGCTCCCAAAGGAACTGAGTCAAGATGTTGTCTCTGTTCCACTTTTGAGTTTCCTGTGGACCCTCTTTCGTTCTCAAAAGACCATGCAGCAGGAAACTGGGACTGCTTCACTAAAGTCATGTTTAGAAGGATCAGTATGTTCCTCAAATGTATGAAGACCAACAATGTGTCTTTGTCCACGACTTAAATTTTTTGTATCTGTTGTCTGTTAGATTTAATAGAGGTCTTAGTAAAGTTTGGAGGATTGTGTTCATATAAACCTACCAATCAAAACATTAAATGTATTAACAGCTGCTTGTCACACTCCAGACAATTCTCACGGCATCCCACTTCCACACGAACCTCCCTGTTTCCTTCATTGGGGTGGAACTTTAAGTAAGTCTTTTCCACAACAGTGTGCTGCCGCCCGTTGTCATCATGACAGGGACTGGCATGAACTTTTAGCTCTTCATGATGATCATAATTCATGCAGGTCATAATTCATAGTAGTGCTTAATGTCAGAAAAATAACTGAGACCATATGCAAAGTTTTTCCAATGGTTGTGAAACCACAATTCAATTCCATTTATTTTCTATAGATCTTTTCACAATATATGAAGTTCCAAAGCAGCTTTATAAGGGTAGTGCCTTACAAACCGTGCAAGCCAAAGGCTTTTAGAAATGGGAAAGGAATCAGTACTATTGCTTCTAATTCGAAATACTAGCAAGTTGCACAGAAGAATGCAGCTCAAAGCCTCAATTTTCATTGACAGTTCCCATGGTGTTAAAAAGGATATCAGAACCTCCTTTGCATGTCTTTTAAAAGTCTTGTCATACAGAAGGAAGCTTGCTCCATAATACTTAGTCTGTAATGTTACCACAGTTTAGAAATTGGCAACAACTTTGCACCTACACAACACTCTCTAATATGGCTCTTTTATTAACAAGAGAGACTGTACTTCATTTACACTTTAATCTGATTAATGAGGCATTATTTTCATAATATCAGCCCATAAAAAGGTCATTATATTGATAGGGTTTGTTTTAGTGTTTGCTCAGTGTCACACATGATAGTAGGTACTGTCCCTTCTCACAGAAGCAAGTCTTCTATACGGCAACCGAAGTACCAGGTTATTTACTCACATTTCAACCTTAAATGTATAATTTGACATTTGGACATGGACGTCATTGTGGTTCTAATAAGATCTGTTTGTCTTAGGCCACATCCACACTAATCCGTTTTTTGTTTTACAAAGAATGCAGATCTGTGGAGGTGTAAACATAGTGAAATTGAGTTTTCAAGCGAAAACGCATTCGTTTGGACGTGGCCTTAGGGGCTGTTCAGACGGAATGTGTTCTTGTGCTATGTTTCCTACCTTTTTTAAAAAAGCAAGATGCAACGCAAAAATATAACAGAACGCAGGGGTATCAATATGCTTTTTTAAAAATGGACATTTTTTTAACCTATGCATGTTTACATAGAAAAGCAACTGAAAAACAGCATGGTTAGACACAAAATCACATAAGGACTCTTAATAACTTCTATGCAGATTTCCCTTTGGCTTGGTCTAGTTTGTGCAGGTTCGTACTGTAGTGTAAACAGGCTGGGAATCCATGGATCTGGGATTCTTGCTGCTTAACAGCACAAATAGGTGCCATTTAAGTTTGCTTAGTGCCTGATAAACTGTTCAGGGCTTCCAGACGCTGTAGTTGACATTGCTTGCCTCTTTTTTTCCTGATAACACATGGCTTCATAAGTGCCTTTATTTATTTTTTTTATATTCTCCAGGGTGATTGTTTTAAAAATGCTTGCTCACCACAAGCATTCTCCAGAGCTTGTTTTACCATATATGGCTTGCATCTAAAGTAGCCAGCAAACATGGTGACTAAGGAAAGGGCATGGCTAATGAGGGAGTATCCTGACCCTGAACTGAATGAGCATGTTGGGAGGGGAGAGGATGTGGTGTGTGTCCATTTCCTGTGCATTTTTTCTCCTCCCCTCTTTAAATGTGGCCCTTTTATTCGGAGGGGGTTAATACTTCCTACGCCCTCAGTATGCTCTTGCTCAGATATAGAGGGATTAAAGGGATTGTTCACCCAAAATAAAACTTCATGTCATCATTTACTGGGTGAAAAGCACTCTTTATTTGATATGCTCATTAAATATGTGCAAGCAAATGTTCATGTGACCACCATTTTTTTTAATGATGGCATATCAGACACGGTTATGAATAGCATATTCTGGGTGAAATTATGTTTTGGCATCTACCATTGAGAAAATGCATATTCTGTTTTTCCAGGCACAGTTTTCTTTTGCGGGATGGCAGCAGGAACCTGGTGTTATTCAAATGCACTACTGGTGTAAATTTAAGTTTAGACATTGCAGTTAGTTTTTGAGTCCGATACCCATAGAGTATACTATGATGTATTACATTAATTTATGTATTTAATAAAGCTTAGACCTATTTATGCCATCCAGTAGTAAACCAGCTATAAATATAACCTTGAAAGTAGTGTGTTACTTAATCCTTGATCTGTTTACTACTGTTTACATTCCAAATGCTCCGTTGAAACAAAGCTGTAGCCAGGAAGCCTTACTTCCAGGAGCTTGGTGGTTGAAACACTAGTAGCTCAGACTCAAAACTGAAAAGGTGTGATCAGAAAATGGCTAAGAAAGGATTGGCTCTATTTGAGTTTTCCCATATGCCTTGTTTCCTCTTACTCTTTTTTCCTAGGCACTCAAATTTTAAACACATATACAACTACTTGGCTGCGAGATTTTCCAACTATTCTGACAGGATTGTGTGCTTGCTCAATTGAGCGTCCACACTGTAAGAGAGCCGTGGTGATATTTGTCATAATTATAGTGCAAGTATTAATTCAGTAAATGGGCAGTTTGGCTGTGCGGTCTCTTTAAACAGAAAAATGTCACAGAGGCACCATTGTGTTCATTCTGAGGCCAATCTTTGTTTGAATCGCAACAGGGTTGCGGTCGTAAAAGGATGTAAAAATTGTTTCTTTTTCCATTCGTGGTTGCGCTTTGTGCAGTGAGTTTCATTTTATCAATTTTGATTACATCTATTTTGCATCATCTCAGTACTTTATAAAGATCCTTTGTTATTGACGTGTAAACATTGTTCATATTCCTGTGAATTAGTCCCAACAGACTTAGAAAAATGCCAGGACATCATTTTTTACTATAAAAGGTTTACATGGCTCTCTGGAGTACTTGATTCTGATTGATCAGTCATGCCATTCTATGGTCAAATATTTTTGTATAATGACTGCTTAACTGTATAATTGCCTGTTATCCCAGCTGTTCCTGTTTCATGGGTAATACAAAACCCCTTCTCTTCACATTAGGCTGTTTTGCGATAATGACCAGTTGACTGTATATTAACCCTTACATATTACATTTTGTACACTTGTGTCTAGGCTCCTACTACACGGGGACCTCTGAATCCCTGCCTGCCATATTAACCTTTGACCTTTCATTGTCAACAGGCTGAAGGCGATGTGGCGGCTCTGAACCGCAGGATTCAGCTGGTGGAGGAGGAACTGGACCGGGCTCAGGAGAGGCTGGGTACTGCATTGCAGAAACTGGAAGAGGCTGAGAAAGCAGCAGACGAGAGCGAGAGGTCAATGGAAGTCTTCTCCTACTGAGCATTCATTCATAAATATTGGAGGGAGCAATGAATGGCTATGTTTCTTCAGGCACAAACATGGTTGCAACCCTGATTCCAATACATACCATGCTTTTCGTGGACATCAGCCCTCTCAACCAAATGCTGTAATTGCTGTTAGGCTGGAGTATATTTCGGTTTTCCACGTGCTGCTACATTTCATCATCAGTACAGTCCTTGCGAAGCCCAGTTTTCCAGCCTGGAGTTCACTGTACTAAAGAGTATCACAAAGCAGTCATAGTGGGTGTGTGTTGAATGCTTTTGTATGGTATTGTGGAAAAAAGAGTACACTTTAAAAGGCTAGAATGCCCTACTAGCACAAGATGTAATGGCATGTGGAAAAACTAGGTATACCCTACCTTTAGCCTCCAGAACATCTTTTATTTTAGGAGAACAATCCATAAGCTGATTGTATAAAAAAGTTAGCACAATGTGATTGAAAGATCTTATTAAGAGAAAATGTGGTTACTTTTAACCCCATTTGTGTGGTTTAGCTTGACAGTTAACAGTTCTCCCAAGTCAAGACCTCAAGGGGTTTTACCTGTATCCTCAGAAGCAGTTGTTTGGTTATGAAATAAATTTGTATACCTCTCATAAATATCTGAAGAGGCCATCAACAATGTCCCTTAATAATTTTATTATTGACCACTGATTTCACTGTTTCGCCTCCAGAGGTATGAAGGTAATTGAGAACCGCGCCATGAAGGACGAGGAGAAGATGGAGATTCAGGAAATGCAGCTGAAAGAGGCAAAGCACATTGCCGAGGAGGCTGACCGCAAATACGAGGAGGTGAGTTACAAGCATCTGAAGTAACACTGCTTCCAGATGTTTGACATTTGAAGCTCTTTATCTGAACTCTGTCTTGTCTAAAGGTGGCCCGTAAACTGGTGATTCTTGAGGGTGAGCTGGAACGAGCCGAGGAGAGAGCCGAAGTTGCAGAATGGTATAGCCTGCCAATTCTCACACTTTGCAGACTTCAAAACAATTTGGTGGACTAAAGTATAGGTATTTGTGATTGGCTGGTTAAAAACATTGTGTTTTCTGCTTGAATGCTTGCAGCAAAGCTAGCGATTTGGAGGAGGAGTTGAAAAATGTTACCAACAACCTTAAATCCCTAGAGGCTCAGGCAGAGAAAGTAAGTAAACACCTTCTTCCTAACTGATTGCATTCACACAAGTCTGAGTGCACCAAAAGGGGCTACACACCGGTAGTGGTAGACGGACAACATACAACATCCTAAAATTCCAAACCATTGTTGTCTCTGAACTCTGCTGCTGCCACCATTTGCCGTCCATCAACGGCATCCGGCTGCGATTTTGGGGGCTTCTCAAAATTCTTCCATCAAATTCGGCCCCAAACTGGCTTTTAGACACAAACATATCAGATAACCTGTTTAGTTAGCATTCAGGCTAGCAAGCTAACATTCGCTTACTATATAGATAGTTACTATGTAACTTTTACTGCCACATAGCTACCTATGTAGCAAACAAAGACTTGTAAAATATTGCCAGATTCACCAACGTGATAAATTCAATGTGCAATAATGATTTATTCCATCAAAATTATTTATCTTTATTGGAGAGATTGTCAAGTTAAACCTTACCCATAGTTGACTCTAAATTAAGCTAGAGCATACAGAACGATTCTATGCCATCGCTTTATCTTACATGTGACGCAACGTGGCAGGCTACTTCTCATTATGTGTGCAACCTACCTCAAGAATATAAAAGAATTGGTCTTAGGAAGCCCAACTCTTTTGCATCAGAGCATGAATTTCATTGATTTATTAAATGTGTTGGTATGTGAAGTGGATTGGCTGTAACATTGTTTGTGTATGTTACAGTACTCAGAAAAAGAGGACAAGTATGAAGAAGAAATCAAGGTTCTTAGTGACAAGCTGAAGGAGGTAAAGCAAATAAATTAATCAAGGTCAAAGACGAGTAGCTCTTCCCTGTGCCCAATTTCTTGATTCAACTTTTGCAACATCCTTATTGTGTTTTTTAGGCTGAGACCCGTGCAGAGTTTGCAGAAAGATCAGTGACCAAACTGGAAAAATCCATCGATGACCTGGAAGGTACGAACACATTAATTAGTTGTTTCAAATATTTTTGTGTCAAGTGTGGAAGCTCAGTGTGGAATAGAGCTTTAACTGAAACAGCTAGCTTTCAGAGGTTTGGTTCATTTTAGCAAACCATTTGATTCGGATTGTTTGTTCTTGCAAATCGGTTCAAAAACTATATTTATTTGAATCATTAAAATTATTATTAGCTTGTAGCTTTGGAAGCAACAGTTTTAAAGTTGCTTCCCCAACACTGCTGCTCTGATTCACACTAAACTGCTTTAGTGAAGACCAAGTGGTTAAGTGAACTTTTCACCTTTTCACCAGAAATGACCAAGTAAGAATCGTTCAAAAATCCTGCATGGACAAGTTTATACAGGTCACAGACAGGTCATCCTCCCCTGTCTATATAACGGTTATAAAACCTTTTGAAACTCACAACACCATATTGTTTTAGATAAATTCTGTCAGAGTTCCAACAAGCTTGTGTTTCAACTGCTGGAACCCTTCATTGGAAGTTGATATATTCGACTGAGTATATGGAATCAGTTTGAACAAGCCTAATATTGCTTCTGTACCAAGAGCATTAAAGTATGTCTGTTTCCTACACAAGCGCAAGTCAGCTCTTTACAGGACTGAACTATGCATTTGCTTATTAAAGGTCTATATGACTAGCAAACATAACTAGGGAGCATATCTTCTAAATCGTATGGAAATTTTAGAGTCATTACCATCCTCATTTGTCATATGATTTGCTTAGAGTGTTATTGGCAATTAACCAGATAGAATGTATACCACGATCTCTGTGAGCTTCATAGTACGTTTTCTTGAGTAGCTTTTCCATACCCATTAACTTTCTCTTGTCTCTCTTTTTTTCCATTTGGTTTTTGTTCGTTGCTGCTTTTCATGTTTCGCTTTCCCGCTTTTCCTGCTGATCTTCAGATGAACTCTATGCTCAGAAGCTGAAATATAAAGCCATCTCTGAGGAGCTGGACCATGCTCTCAATGACATGACCTCCCTGTAGACGCATCTCTGTCCTGTGATGTCTTCTGCTATCTCATATTTCTTGCTACTTTCTTCACGTCTGCCTCATTCTCTTCAATGTGCCATGCCTATGCTAGTCTCAATAAAAATGATCTCGTGGTCCCATTTCAGTCTCTCGAACTTTCAGTCTGTTTTCATTGTTAATACTTTATTATGAGGACCGAGTGGATCCAGTGTAATTATTGATAGGACTATAAAGCCTAAAGTATACTTCGGTCAGACACTCACAGATTTCGTCATCAGCAGAGTGCTTGAGCGCTGAACGCGCAAATCCCAATATTTCTAACCGTGCGTCTTTAAATGCGCAAAATGCGAATGCGCCTGAAATTATTTGCACTAATTAGTGGGTCCACAAGGTGGCAACACTCACATTTGAGCCGGTCACCAAGAAGCGCTATAAGAAGATGTAATTGCAAGTAAACAATAGGAGACGAATGTGGAAACAACATTGGATGTGCACATCAAGAGTGCATCTGTAAGGAGGTCAGGAGATACCTGCATTTGTATAACTCAAATCCGAAGAATATAAAAACATCTTTATGTGTCTAAACTCCTGAGGAGAAATAGTCCAGTAACTTGCATTTTGAAATTGCGCATAACAAGTCCTGAATGGAAACGCTTGATATGTGAATAAACTTTCTAAATTTGCTTAAAATTTAATGCGCTAGGAGGAGGAGGTGGATTTTCAAGAGTTTCACATTAGTTCAAATGTGCATAAAGTGATGGAAACGGTTTATTTGCAAAACGATGATGTGTTTTGACCATTCATGCATGTGTTATGAGTGTGCTATAGCTTGATGTGACTAGCCCACCAAAAGGTTTGACCTTGGCACACAATTATTTGAACATAGCGCTTGCCATCAGAAGTGTTTAACCCACAGCTGGTCAATAAAGTGGGTCCTCACAATCCGCCAGAACAGTTTTGAGAGCGGGCGCTCCCAGATACGCGGAGACTGGCGGCGTGTGGGCATTGCAGATATTTTAGCCCACATTATATCGTGGATGCATTTAATAAAATGAGATACTTGCTCCAATCTTGCAAATAAAACTGTCCCCAAAGCAGGGAGAGGTCATTCAGCTGTATTTTCTGAAGACTTCATTTTTAGAAATGCGCTTAAAAAATGCAAAACATTTTGGATGGAAACCCAACATTAGTAGTCATAGTGCACATGCGTCAACCACTTCAGTAAAATGAAGTATACTTTGATAGGCTCACGTTCAACTGTAAGCATTTGCGTCAAATCAGAAGTATACTTTGGGCTTAAGGCTCAGCTTAGACCACAATTAAGTGTTTGGAAGTATTTTTTTAATTTAAAAAAATAATCATATATGCTAGTGTAGATCCGTATGAGATAGTTTTGCCGGTTTTCTACTCTACTTTCTTCAAAGGTAAGGTTACATTTCAGTCATGATGAGTGATTTACAGCTTCTACGTATGTTTGTGTAATATTATACTAATCCTCACTGATGAAAGATTCTTTCATTTGGCTATTGAAAAATTATTCATACACAAATGTTATTGTATCTGAATGCTATACATGACATACCAAATTCATTTTGATGTTGTAGCTACTTTCCAACACTGTTGTGTGGTTGTGGATTAAGAGACATTAATCACTAAACAAGGGCACTAAGCAGCATTTTAATCTTCTAAATTAACATTAAAATGGCCATAGCATCTAATTATTTTCCTTTATCTCATTTTTTAGAAAAATTATCTAGTGCTAAAGAAGAAAACCTTGGAATGCATCAAGTCCTGGATCAGACACTTCAAGAGCTGAACAGCTTATAAGGCGATGAGAGAGAAGGAAAGATGTCCATCCGTCAACATTCCACAAATACTCTCATTCACTCCAAATCTCAAGCTATTAAGCCATATTTTCTCACAGAAGATTAATTTAAATTTTTAGGTATTTCTTTAGCGTTTTCTGTACCTTCTACAGGGGTGTAGATTCCAGGGGGAATAGGGGAGGTAACCAACCCAATAATAAAAACATGCAAGTACAAAGCAACCCCCCCCCCCGGCCCCCATGTAAATTCTTCACACTGTAACCCCCCCAATGTTCAAGCCAAATCTACGCCCTTGAATCGCTACCAAAGCTTTCAAAATAATTAGCTGACATTTCTCCTGAGGTGCTATATCCCCATTTCCCCACTGAAACAATGTTATAAGTAGCTTAATAAATGCTATACCACATGGAAAGTGTATACGTTTGTGTGCTGGGTAGAAATACCTCAACATTCCCTCAAATTTTTGGCATTAATGATTCCCGGGCAAATGAAGTCATTAAAAGTGCAAGTTTTCCATGGAGTATTTTTGACTGTGTCAAGCCTGCCACCTATTGGTCAAATGGTGCACTGCATCAAAAACTTTATAACTGACTGTTATAGTGGATCATTTGAGATATAACATCACGAAATGATTGATGTTGATGCTTTATTAAATATGTCTTAATTTTTTATTTCCATTATTTGATTCCATTTGGCATCAAGAAAGTACCAGAAAACACCATGGTTGTACCATTAAGATTTGGATATGGTGCCACTGGAAATGCTGTCGAATATGGTATATCACGTGAATATGGTAATAATAAAGCCACCATGAAATGGGGACCAAAGAAATACCAGTTCATTAACTAGACTTTTCTGTGAATGCATTGTTTTTTTCTGTCAATTATTTTAAAATGCCTCATAAGTTTCTTTTCCACTCTCTTGTGTAATAAATTTTTATAAAAAGTCTGTGTATGTATGATCACCCTGTTTTATAAATTATATTTCAAAATTATTCATCACACGAACTAAATGTAGTAGGCCTACTATACATAAAATAGGGCCACTTTTTGTTGTTTTTCACTTTTTTTTATTTATTTTTTTTACAAGCCACTTCATATTCTAAACATGTTAAAACAGATATTGTTGAGACATTCTTGAGTATAGAAACGAAAGTGAAACAAATAAAAAAACATCTACATTTTAAATATCTATTAGATTCCAGCGTACGAATTTACAAATGCTACTACGGTGAAGGCATGGCTCATGAATATTAATGACATGATGTGACGTCCGATGGTAAATGGGAGGAAGTAATCTTGGCTTGAAGGCTTGACTCATTAATATTAATTAAGATGAGTGACTGGACGCTTCAGAAGGTAATTAAACGACGTCATCGACATTTAGTTAATATTCATATTATAAGACAGCCCGTAAAGTTTAGCTTTAAGCACTAGGTGATGTTTCACGTCTGTACAATCCTTATGTTGGATCATCGGTTATTACATTGGTAGACTTCTAACTAGAGCTGGATATTTTGATAAAGTGATCTGAAAGGGGTGGCCTTTGTTTTTAAAGCACACCCCTACATTTTTAACAGGTGAGGTCAAGTCGTCTATCGTCACTAAACCGTGTTCCTCGCAGGTAAGCAATAAACAAAAATGTATTAAAATATACTTACAAGTATTCTTGTCCAGATTGGCTTGATGCAGTGTTTTGGGGTCAGTTGGGTAATATATCAAACATTGTTAAAATGTTTATTAATGCGAAATGATACTGAAAGGTGACGAGATCTTGAAGGGTTTATCCTATATTATACGTTCGTTAGTTTCAATGGTAAGTCATTTCTTCCCATGTCACAACAACCTTCCATGTCAACTATGTTACTAATTTAACATTATAATATTAAAATGTATGCAAATTAATCTGCTTAGCCAAATGGAACTTCCTTTTTTTTTTTGTAAAGTTCACTCTAAACAAGTTGGTTCATTTTAAGGGATAGTAACATTGAGTTCATGAGTCATGAGTTTAATTATTAAAGATATGTTATTGTCTGAACCGATTCTAAATATCACATTTATTATTCTAAATAAATCTCCATCACTTCCTCCATGCTGTCCTCAGATTAAAATGTAACCTGCACAGTTAACCATTAACTAATGAATTAAACTTATATTAGCCTATGGTCTTTACTAATATTCTAACATGTGGAAAATAGTTGCCTAATCATTAAGGCTGTGTAGGTCTGTCCAAACATTTTTACATTGTGTGAATAAGTAAATATTTTTGAAATGCATATCTTTCTATCAGATTCTTTTTGGCACTAGGACACACTGAATATATATGGCTGTGCCTTTACCTCATGACAACAGTGAAGCCGTGTTCGGCTGGTTCACAGAATTCCAGCGCAGCTGCATTTTGAAGAATGGAATTGTTCCAGAATGGTTTCACGGCATTATCTCCAGGAAGTAATGTCCCAATATTGCTACCATTACAGAATATTTTAAAAATAAGCAGACAGAGTGTGTAACATGTGCTTGATTGCTCATGTTGTCATGATGTTTACATGATGAGGTCATAGAGCAGAAAATCAGGTTCCTGAGCGTTTTGTAAATTTCAGATAACCTACAGTATTTTGTTAAATGTTCTATAGGGCGGCAGAGGAAATGCTGATGTGCAAACCTCCAGGTTACTTCCTCATCCGTGTCGGTGAGAGTAGGGTGGGATACACGCTATCTTATCGGTAAGTCAGTGTGAATGTGGTCATTTTGGCCGGCTTTGACAATCTTCATTATAAAATGAAGTGGTTTAATTCAGTGGTTCTCCACTGGTTTTGCTTCAAGGCCCAGATGTGGTGACCCAAAATTGTTTACTGAGGAAAAGTAAAAATGTCCTTAAAGGAATATTCAGGGTTCAGTACAAGTTGAGCTCAGTCAACAGCATTTGTGGCATAATGTTTATTACCACAAAAATTTCTTTCAACTCGTCCCTCGTTTTCTTTAAAAAAGCAAAATCGAGGTTACAGTGAGGCACTTACAATGGAAGTGAATGGGGCCAATTTTTGGAGGGTTTAAAGGCAGAAATATGAAGCTTATGATTTTATATAAGCACTTAAATGAATTATTCTGTTAAAACTTGTGTATTATTTGAGCTGTATTTTGTTTTTATGGCATTATGGCAACGAAGTTGTAAATTTGGATATTACATTAAACAAAAAATGTTAGTAAACGATTTTATTACACTAAAGTCATGTTAACACACATTTTGTTAACGTCTTGTTGCTATAACTTTGAAACAGTGAATATTGTAACATTTACTGATTGGCCCCCATTCACTTCCATTGTAAGTGCCTCACTGAAACCTCAGTTTTGCTTTTTTAAAGAAACCACGGGACGAGTCAAAATGAATTTTTGTGGTAACCAGCATTATGCCATAAATGTTGTCAATTGAGCTTAACTTGTAATAAAACCAGAATATTCCATTAAAACCAAACATTGAAAGTTCTTTATATTAGCATGGACTGCACAGGCCCAGCAAAATGCAAAATGGAGTGTTCTCTGAATGATTATATAGTCAGTTGTGTTTTATTATTTGCATTTTAACAAGTTTCACTACTGTCCGTGACCCTATCAGAACAGATGGGTTGCAACCCCCCCAGTTTTAGTCACAAGAACTATTTGTTTAAATCGCCTAGTTTGACGTGAATCAAGTATGTGCTCAGTCTTCCCAAGGTTGAACTTAATAATTCAGACTGATCACACAGTTAACTGGGAGACAGGAGGTTGAATGTTTTGCTACTGAAATCGTTTTGGGCGAAATTCAAACCACTACTCCCAGTGGCTGAATCTGGAAGTGTCGTTGAGGTGAAAGTCTCCACAGTTGTATTTTTTGTAAATAGGCCTGTCAATTTAACGTGTTAATTCAGTGCGATTAATTATATAAAAAATAATGTGTTAAAAAAATTAACGCAATTAATCATGTTCCCGGACCATATAAGGAATATTCCTTCCATATAAATAATTCAAGCATGAAGTACCACCTGTTTTCTCCAGGGGGCAGTAAGCGAAACTCCAGCTGAATAGGCAATGCGCAGCTTATATAGAGAACAAACCACACATACCGAGAGCAGACAACACAAGATGAGAACATGATCTTGCGTACAAACACAGCTTGATGGAGCACAAATCCGAATGCAGAGAATAATGTAATGCATTTTAATTTTCTGTATTACTATTTTTAAAAATATAGCTATTTTAATTATAATTATTTAAATATAACTATTTATTATTATTTAATCATTATATATTGAATTAAATCGTGCTCACCATTATCTATTTGAACGTGACTACTTCCTACTATCATGACGTGCAGTCGGTAGCACCACAGCTACATGAACTTTCGGAAGCAACATGTCAATTTCCTGAGTGCTCATGTTGGATCATTCTACAAAGACTGCAGTTTTTTTCTTTTTACATAATATAAATTTTCCCCTAGAGCTGATGATCGCTGCAGACACTTCATGATTGACCTGTTGCCTGATAACCAGTTTGTGATAGTTGGGGAGACATCGGCATATCGTTCACTCTATGACTTGGTGGCCTTTCATCGCAGAAACCCCATTATGCCGTATAATGAACTACTAACTGTGGCCTGCGAACAGGTAGGGATTTTCCAGATACAATTCTTAAAGGTCACGATTGGTTCAAATGCCTACTGTTTTGTGTGATGGCCTGATACACTATATTGCCAAAAGTATTCGCTCATCTGCCTTTAGACACATATGAACTTAAGTGACATCCCATTCTTAATCCATAGGGTTTAATATGACGTCGGCCCACCCTTTGCAGCTATAACAGCTTCAGCTCTTCTGGGAAGGCTTTCCACAAGGTTTAGGAGTGTGTTTATGGGAATTTTTGACCATTCTTCCAGAAGTGCATTTGTGAGGTCAGACACTGATGTTGGACGAGAAGGCCTGGCTCGCAGTCTTCGCTCTAATTCATCCCAAACGTGCTCTATCGGGTTGAGGTCAGGACTCTGTGCAGGCCAGTCAAGTTCTTCCACACCAAACTCGCTCATCCATGTCTTTATGGACCTTGCTTTGTGCACTGGTGCGCAGTCATGTTGGAACAGGAAGGGGCCATCCCCAAACTGTTCCCACAAAGTTGGGAGCATGGAATTGTCCAAAATCTCTTGGTATGCTGAAGCATTCAGAGTTCCTTTCACTGGAACTAAGGGGCCAAGCCCAGCTCCTGAAAAACAACCCCACACCATAATCCCCACTCCACCAAACTTCACAGTTGGCACAATGCAGTCAGACAAGTACCGTTCTCCTGGCAACCGCCAAACCCAGACTCGTCCATCAGATTGCCAGATGGAGAAGCGTGATTCGTCACTCCAGAGAACGCATCTCCACTGCTCTAGAGTCCAGTGGCGGCGTGCTTTACACCACTGCATCCGACACTTTGCATTGCACTTGGTGATGTATGGCTTGGATGCAGCTGCTCGGCCATGGAAACCCATTCCATGAAGCTCTCTACGCACCGTTCTTGAGCTAATCTGAAGGCCACATGAACTTTGGAGGTCTGTAGCGATTGACTCTGCAGAAAGTTGGCGACCTCTGCGCACTATGCGCCTCAGCATCCGCTGACCCCGCTCTGTCATTTTACGTGGCCTACCACTTTGTGGCTGAGTTGCTGTCATTCCCAATCGCTTCTACTTTGTTATAATACCACTGACAGTTGACTGTGGAATATTTAGTAGCGAGGAAATTTCACGACTGGACTTGTTGCACAGGTGGCAGCCTATCACAGTACAACGCTGGAATTCACTGAGCTCCTGAGAGCGGCCCATTCTTCCACAAATGTTTGTAGAAGCAGTCTGCATGCCTAGGTGCTTCATTTTATACACCTGTGGCCATGGAAGTGATTGGAACACCTGAATTCAATTATTTGGATGGGTGAGTGAATACTTTTGGCAATATAGTGTATCTGTTACAGTACACCTTCAGCTGGGGAATTTCAAAATACAGATCTAAATCTATGAGTATGTGTTTTAAAAGTTTGTTTACCCAGCCAACAATATGATAAGGGTTAAAGACATGTTTATTTCCATTAACATCATAATCTTTGTATAGCAGGTAGTGAATCTTGATGTGTGTAAAAATATTTTGTTGTCTGACTCATTCCCTCACAGGGTGGCAAAAATGACTACGTCGAGTTGCTTTTTCCCAGAAAGAAAGACTTGCACCCTGATCCCAGTGGATTTCTGAATTCCTTCACACAAGCAAATGTATCACCACACTCAAATATCTCTGAAAACAATCCGACTTCAGCCTTCCAAAATGAATCACCTACGCTACCGCCAAGTCCTACAACAAGACTTTATCCCAGCTTAGAGACAGAATTGACCACTCTACATCTACAGAGCATGGTAATACACCAACATCATTAATTGCCAAATGATAGACCTCTAAATGTAAATTCATAGATTTTCATGTGCTATTTCACACTATAAAGTAGACAATAATCTCCACCTAAAGGAGGTAAATTATATAGTATACACATTTTTCTATTACACATTTTACACAAAAATTTAAATTCTGTCATGTTGTTCCAAACCCATATGATTTTCTTTCTTTTGTGGAGCACAAAAGGAGTTTTATTTCTCACATTTCCATAAGTGCAAACTTGCCACGTCAGGAAACTGCGATGTGACACGCAAAACCAATGACATTTAACATTACTGAGCGTGTTTACATGCACAATTTTACACCTATAAGTCGATAACTGTGTGGTCATGTAAATGCTTTAAACTGTTTTCCTTTATCAGGATAAGGTCATAAACGGTTTAAAAGGATAGTTCACCCAAAATTTTTAATTCTCTCATCATTTACTCACCCTCATGCCATCCCAGATGCGTATGACTTTCTTCTGCTGAACTATTTTTTTTAAATATCTAAGCTCTGTAGGTCCATACAATGCAAGTGAATGGTGGCCAGAAATTTGAAGGTCCAAAATGCATATAAAGGCAGCATAAAAGTAATCCATATGACTCTAGTGGTTTAATCCATGTCTTTAGAAGAGATATGATAGATGTAGGTGAGAAACAGACCAATATTGAAGTCCTTTTTTACTATAAATATCCACATTCACTTGAACTTTCACGTTCTTCTTCTTTTGTTTTTGATGATAAGCATTCTTTGTGCATATCGCCACCTACAGGGCAGGGAGGAGAATTTACAGTAAAAAAGGACTTAAATATTGATATGTTTCTCACCCATTCATATCATATCACTTCTGAAGACATGGATTAAACCACTGGATTCTTATTGATTACTTTTATGCTGCCTTTATGCGCTTTTTGGAGCTTTAAAATTTTGGTCACCATTCACTTTCTTTGTATAGACTTACAGAGCTGAAATATTCTTCTAGAAATCTTTGTTTGTTTTCAGCAGAAGAAAGAAAGTCATACACATCTAGGATGGCATGAAAGTGAGTAAATGAGAATTTTCATTTTTGTGTGAACTATTCCTTTAAGCAAAAACCAATCAGCAGTTTTTTTGCCCATTACTCTGATTTCGCATTGCATGTAAACACCTTTACCCATGTTCTCACCGGCTTATCCAGTGTGCGCAAGTGTTGTGCGCATGACTGCTTACGTTTTGACGTCGAATGTAGACAATAATCAGATGATTTTAAATCTTATGTAAAGGAGGGTTTTTTGCATTGATGGATGTTTTTGAATGAGCTGTTTTTTTGGTAGTTATAAGCATGTTGCTAACTTTTTGACTGCAAACCTGCCGTGACGCATCTTCACGCAGCATTTGAATATACGCAAACACAAATGGGATTTGAGAGCTACGGTGGAGCTACTTTTGTGTTCCACGGAAGAAAGTAAATCATATGGGTCTGGACATTTCAACATGAAATTTTGCTTGTAGGTGAACTAACTCACCTAACAGGTGGATGTATCTGTTTTAGGAACAGCAACCAAAGCCTGTTCCAAAGCCCAGAACAATACATACTTCCATAACACCAATCCAGGACATACCACCACCGTTACCGCCCAGAGCTTCCTTGCCAAGACGGCCACTAACTACAGTGGAGGAAGACAGATCTGACAGACAGCAAATGCCACCCAGCACACCCTGTGAAGACAATGGAAACAACCGTACCCAACAGAAACACCAACAACAGCCAAAACCAGTTATTAGCCTGGCTCAAATTAAGAAAAAGTTTAAAAAGAAGCGCAGTCAATCTCAAGACCACGAATATGAAGAGATAACTGAAAATGTATGTCAAGAGGACGATACATTTTCAACACTGGAGAACTATAATTTGAACCCTCAGCAAGTGATGGAAAATGACTATCAAGAATTGCCTGAAAACTGTCCAGCTGTAGGACATCAAACATCTGATGGTACTCCTAAATTTGTAGATAGTGAATTACCAGTAGAGTACCTAAATCCACCTCCATTTGCTCCTGGTTACTAGATAAATAAATAGATGGGTGGTTCTACTTAAAGTATTTATTTTATTATCATCTATTTGTTTGATCACATCTTTTTGTTGTTATTATGTTCTTTGCGTTTTTACTCTACTGTCGTTTTCATTTCTGAGGGAATACTCTATATTGTGGACAGTGAACAAAAGTTTGACATCTGGAAAAACCTGTTTGGCATGGTAAAATATTTTAAAGTGACAGTGAGTTGTTGTTGTCTTGTGCCTATGCCTGTGGGCATGAATTTGAATTTACTTCACAATTTTTATAAATACTTTGGCATATACTTTGGAAAGTAAAATAAAAACCCACCATAACTGTTAACTTTTCACTCCATTTGTAAAGTTTGATATAAACCAAACAATAAAGAATGTTGAAATGGAATCTGTGTTTAATTTCAAAGGCTAACACACCACACTAACAAAAAAGTATCATGTCACTACCATGGATTTTTTGGACGTATTTTGAAGACGCTTAAATATAAGATCTGTTTAATATTTGTGCTGACTTCATTATTTTCATACTTCCATTTTTGTTATTTCATAGTTTTGATTTATATAAAACCATTTCAAGCTTAAGCTGCAACCACAGTACACTCAGGACATTGTGTGACCTAATACAACATAAAATGTCGAAAAAGTAAAAATAAGGAATCAGTAGATGTGTCCAAACATTTAACTGGTACCTTCCCTTTCAAAAATAAACCATCAGTGTAGTAGTATTTATTGTATTTTTTGGGGTGGGGGGGGGGGCGGAAACCATCCCCAGATAGCACACGTACATCTCCGAGATGTCTGTTTTAGAACTTTTCATCTGGAAGCATCACAATCTAATTAACATCTGCTAAACATATTACAAAGATCAGATTTGCAAACATTCTAAATCATAAACATCTCAAAGACATCTGCAGAACGTCTTATTGGCATACGAGACATACTTATTAACATACATTTTCCATAAGCTTGGAAAATTCCAGAAAATGATGTCAAGACTTTAGACAATTACCCAATTAGCTTCTGACAGGAGGTGTACTGAATTGGAGGTGTACCTGTAGATGTATTTTAGGGCCTACCTTCAAACTCAGTGCCTCTTTGCTTGACAAGATGGGGAAATCACAAGAAATCAGCCAAGACCTCAGAAAAAATTGTGGACCTCCACAAGTCTGGTTCATCCTTGGGTGCGATTTCCAAATGCCTGAAGTTACCACGTTCATCTGACAAACAACAGTACGCAATTATAAACATCATGCGACAACGCAGCCATCATAGCGCTCAGGAAGGAGACGCATTCTGTCTCCTAGAGATGAATGTAGTTTGGTGCGAAAAGTGCAAATCAATCCCAGAACAGCAAAGGACCTTGTGAAGATGCTGGAGGAAACAGATAGACAAGTATCCATATCCACAGTAAAACGAGTCCTTTATCGACATAACCTGAAAGGCTGCTCAGCAAGGAAGAAGCCACTGCTCCAAAACTATCATAAAAAAGCCAGACTACAGTTTGCAAGTGCACATGGGGACAAATATCTTACTATTTGGAGATATTTCTTCTGGTCTGATGAAACAAAAATGAATTTTTTTGGTCATAATGACCATCATTTTGTTTGCAGGAAAAAGGGTGAGGCTTGCAAGCCGAAGAACACCATCCCAACCGTGAAGCATGGGGGTGGCAGCATCATGTTGTGGGGCTGCTTTGCTGCAGGAGGGACTGGTGCACTTCACAAAATAGGTGGCATCGTGAGGAAGGAAAATTATGTGGAAATATTGAAGCAACATCTCAAGACATCAGCCATGAAGTTAAAGCTTGTCGCAAATGGGTCTTCAAATGGACAGTGACCCCAAGCATACCTCCAAAGTTGTGGCAAAATGGCTCAAGGACAACAAAGTCAAGGTATTGGAGTGGCCATCACAAAGCCCTGACCTCAATCTGATAGAAAATTTGTGGGCAGAACTGAAAAAGCATGTGCAAGCAAGGAGGCCAACAAACCTGACTCAGTTACACCAGTTCTGTCTGGAGGAATGGGCCAAAATTCCAGCAACTTATTGTGAGAAGCTTGTGGAAGGCTACCCAAAACGTTTGACCCAAGTTAAACAATTTAAAGGCAATGCTACCAAATACTAACAAAGTGTATGTAAACTTCTGACCCACTGGGAATGTGATGAAAGAAAGAAAAGGTGAAATAAATCATTCTCTCTACAATTATTCTGACATTTCACATTCTTAAAATAAAGTAGTGATCCTAACTGACCTAAGACAGAGAATGTTTTCTATGATTAAATGTCAGGAATTGTGAAAAACTGAGTTTAAATGTATTTGGCTAAGGTGACTTCTGACTTCAACTGTATGTGTGCTATCAGGGTAATTAACATCTGATAAACATCTTAAAAAGATACGATTTGCAAACATTCTAAATCATAAACGTCTCCTAGATGTAAACATGCACATCAAACAGATGTCAGGGTAATATTGTAATAACTATGATTGTAGTATGCCATATCTGTACCATGGTACAGAACATTTGTGGTCTCTAGCTTCTCATAATATGGTCAGTGGAAATCGTACAATAATGGTACAAGGAGATCGATTGATTATTAATTAAATTATCAGTTTGATCTAGCTGGAAGTCCACTCAGGTGTGATCAGCCACTTGTAATTAATCACACTGCAGGTGTCGAGTGTCGCGTGCTGAAGTGCGCGCCCTTGAGGACGCTTTGTGCTGGCGCTGATGTCTGACAGCTGCCAAATAGGACAACAACTGGGCAACAGCAACATTAATTATGTAATAATTTACTTAAATAGACACTGAGACGTAAATTAATGTGAGTGAGAGCGAAAACAAGAACAAGCGCGAGAGCCCCGTGGGACGTCCCGGTCGCATGGTTACGCGGCGCTTTAAACAGCAGGTCACCCGAAACATGAAAACAAACCAAAAAAGGGCACGTGTTCCTTTTATAGGGAGGTCACAAGCCTTTGGCATTGATAATTGTATTAGAAATAGACCATCTGGAGTATCAGCACACTTGTAGTGGAAGGAGCGTAACTAATTAATTTAAGGACATTTATTCTTGCGAATGACGTGCAGCATTTGACTCTGACAGATGCCTGGATACGAAAATTTACGACGCTCAATTTACTGGGGCGCGCGGCTAGTAAAACTATAACTCGCGGCGTCAAGGTAACCATCCGAAGTTAAACATAAAACTGTCTTTTCCCGTTCTATTAAGAAGTCAAACGCTGTATGAAGACCATATAAACGTATATAAAGTCATGAAATGGCATCCCAAAATAGTCAGAATAGAACTTCAGATGTATTAGAAGAAAGAAAGAATAGTTTGGTAATGTGGGGAAAGGATAATTTCCCCAAAAGAAATGGACATGGGATTCAGGAATGGCCAGATGGATCTAAATATGAGGGAGAATTCAAAAATAACCTGAAACATGGCACTGGTGTATTCACATGGGCAAATGGAGAGGTATGTTTCACTTACAAGCAATTGGATACCAAATATAATGGTCTGGTGGTTCTAAGATGAAATTGAAGTTTATAAGTACTTTATAAGTCCTTAATAAACATAGTTGTTGTTGTTTTTAAAAGCAATATGTCATTTGATTTGAGATTTTCAAATTATGGGATTCAGTTTTGCATAGCAACACTATCCATAGTAAACGTCACAGCCCAGCTAACATTTATTTATTTATATATCTTTTTTTATTCTAAGAACGTTTTCATAACGTTACGGTTAGGTTGTGAAAACGTTATTTTTGAAAGTTCTAAGAACGTTAAAAACGTCCAGTTTTTTTTTGTTTTTTTTTTTCTGTTTCAATAATTTTTTTCTTTGGTTATAAGTACGCTCTTGAAATGTTATTGGACCATTACTTTTTTTTTGTTGATGCGCAAACCAATATTTTTTTAGTTTTTTTACAATGTAGTTATGTTTAAATAAAGTTCCACTAACAATATATCAATAATGTTTTCATGCTAACATTTTGAGAACGTTTATTAACAACAGAAAACCTTGAAAAAAAAAAAAAAAACATTCAAGGTTACCGTTACTGCAAAAACGTTTGTTCATGACTTTGAGAGAACTTTTAGAGAACGTTCTGAGAACGCTTGTGTTTTAAAGGGAAAGTTGACACCAAAATGAAAATTCTGCCATCCCAGATGTGTATGACTTTTTCTTTGCTGTACACAAATTAAGATTTTTAGAAGAATATTTCAGCCCTGTAGGTCCTCGCAATGCAAGTGAATGGTGACCAGAACTTTGAAGGTCCAAAAAGCACATAAATGCAACGTAAAAGTAATCCATAAGACTCTAGTGGTTAAATCCATATCTTCAGAAGCGAACTGATAGGTGTGGGTGAGAAACAGTTCAATATTTAAGTCCTTTTTTACTATAGATCTCCACTTTCACTTTCACATTCTTCTTCTTCGCTTTTGGCGATTCACATTCTTCCTGCATATCGCCACTTACTGGGCAGAGAGGAGAATTTATAGAAAATAAAGTCTTTAATATTGATCTGTTTCTCACCCACACCTATCATGTCACTTATGAAGATATAGATTAAACCACTGGAGTCTTATGGATTACTTTTATGCTGCCTTTATGTGCTTTTTGGAGCTTCAAAGTTCTGGCAACCATTCACTTACATTGTATGAACTTACAGAGCTGAAATATTCTTCTAAAAATCTAGCAGAAGAAAGAAATTCATACACATCTGAGATGGCATGAGGGTGAGTAAATGATGAGAGAATTTTAATTTTTGGTTGAACTATCCCTTTAACTCTAAAGTATTGTCATTTATATTCAGTTCTACAAAGGTTCATTTTTTAAGGATTATCGACACGGAAAAGGCACTTATTCCTGGCCGAATGGATCCAAATTCACTGGAAAGTTTTATTTGAACCGTAAAGAGGGATATGGAGTTCAGGTTTTCTCAGATGGAGCAACCTTCAAGGTGATATAACAGTAATGGCTTTCTTTGTTTATATCTGTACATTGCAAATATAGTAGTTTATGTCTGTTTTTAATATTAACTTTTAATAGTAAGTCTTATAAATTAACATGTGTGCCACAGTTTATTTGTAGAATAGTTTATAATACTGCATTACTACTATTCTTCCCATCTACACAGGGTTTGTATCATGCTGATGAACGCTTCGGGCCAGGGGTTTTAAAATACCCTGATGGGCGACAAGACGTGGGCCTTTGGCACAGAGATAGGCTACTGCGACTGTGTACCATACTGGAGGGCGGCTTTATTCTTAGGGACTTCCCAGAACACATGGACGGACTACCCAAGAAACACCTTCTGATCCAACCTCAACTTCTCTCCATAGATTCAAGGACTGATGATGAGACAGTCTCGTCTCTCGTCTCTGATCAAGATACATCAGAGGACAAAGAACACTTTATCTTGCCTCCAGACATTGAGAGATATTCTACGGATTCAGACCACCTACCCGTTCCCAAGTTTCTACGCCAGGAACTGGACGTGCACTTTTTCGGTAGAAGTGACATCAGCGTAGAAGAGCAGTCACCACCCACAGCCTTGCCTCTACAGCAGCGCATGAATGGCAACATTCGAAGACACAGGTAGGAATAATTTAGGACGGTAGTTGTAATTGCTCTAATCCGTCCCTCAAATCTTAAACTTTTCATTTGTCTATATGATTTCCTTCTTTTTAACCACAGATTTGAGATAGAGACATTAGACTGGGATGTTGCAGCAGTCCTAAATATAAACAGAGATCAGTTTGGGCCCAAAGGTCAACTTGAACTGAACTCAGAGAAACTGATCAAAGAGGCTTCACATGGTGACTGCAAGAGCGTTTACCAAGTTCTCAGAGATGGAAACGTCCATCCTGACGTGAGTGATGCACGAGGACATACGGCACTCATCGCAGCCACGGTACGGTTCTGTTTTAGCCAAACACAGCCTGATATGGTGATTGACTATTTGCATGCAATTGTGACAGCAATTTACATAGCTTTTAAGGGATGTAACATTTTTGTTTTTTTAACTTCAAGTATATTACATAGTTCACATTTTTTTGGCAGAACACTCATTTGCCCTTCTTAAAATGTTTGTTCTCCTGTCTTAATGAATTGTAAACAATATTTACCAGCAGATGGCAGCATTGGTATTTCTTGTTCACAGCTATGTATAAATCTTGGACTAAATGGTTAATTTGAGATCTTGAAAAGCTATAAACATATACAACAATGTAACTTTTATGTGTGCATTGTGTTTCAAACTATGCAGGTTAATTGCCACAATGACGTCATCCACTTGCTGCTGAATAGTGGGGCTGATGTTAATAAGTTAAATGATGAAGGCATGTCTGCTCTTGCTGTCTGCAATATCCTTTACTACCCATTCCAATCTTTATATGAGACACTGGCTGAGAAAATTACCCAGAATATCAGCTCTGAAACATGGGTAAAAACTGTAATAATAAAGACAATTATTATGATATCTCATATTGTGAGACGATCTGATTCACTGTAATGTCTTGGGGGTTGAAGTCAGTGTTGGGGTAGCTATTTTGAAACTATAGCTTCCCAACTTAAAGGTGCTGTAAACTTAATGTTATACTAAACATTAATCATAATATCAATACATTATATCAAAATAAAACTAGAAAACTCCTTATTTTAGTATAAATGAGTTGAGAACATCTTGATAAACAGCAAAAATTAAAATTTTGCTTAAAAAAGAAGACACAATGTGTTTTTTATTTTTTTTTATTTTACTAAACTACCGAACAAACAGATTCACTAAAATGAATCGAACTTGCCGGAACTACAGATAAGTGAATTAGTGAATTGTTCGTTTAAACCGATTCACTTACATGAATTGTCCAAACAAACCGATTCAGTTAAATATTTTGGACTTTCATGCACTAAATAAGCACGAGACAAAATGTATTTCGGTGAGCACATTTGATTATTTGATCTGGTTCGCTTTAAAGACTCCATGCAAAGACGCTAAACGGCTACTCATTGGAAAAAGTGGTTAGTTACTGGAAAGCTGCTCTACTGTTAGAAAAAGTTAAATGTCACACTACTGAAAACATAATTGGTAGTTAACTTAGTAGCATAGCTATAGTAATGGTTGAGGTGCATTGTGACATTTAATTTACATTAATCTAGGCTGCTTATATATTTTTAGATGGTGTTAAAAAGACGATTTCTCGCATTAATTTCTCAATCCTCCCTTTTTTCTCGCTGTTACACCAAAGATTAAACCCCACACACTTCTTGAGGACGTCTCCCATGAATCCTCTCCAGATCCAATGACAGAAGCACCCAAAGATGAAAGCAGTGAAGAGACATTTGAGACACCAAGACAGAACAACCATGCTGACAAAAATCTTGAACCTGAGAACTTTAATAACTCAGAGAAACCTGAAGCTCTAAAGAAAATGAATGAAAACAAGGACACAAGGGAAGATGAGATAGTTACTTATCCTGAACATCTGGAGAGCCTCAACACCTCTGAGGACCCTGAAGCTCCAGAGCAAATCAACAAAAACAAGGATGTAAACAAGGATGAGATTGTCCCTCAGCAACCTGGAGGCCTCAAGAACTCTGAGGAACCTTTAGCTAAAGAGCCAATCAAACAAAACCATGTTGCAAACAAAGATGAGACAGTTCCCCAGCCTGACCAACTTGAAGGCCCCAAGAACTTAGAGAAACTTCAAGCTCAAGATCAAAGCAATGAAAACATGGGTGCAAACAAGGAAGTAGTTCTTCAGCCTGAGCATGAACAAGACAGGCAAATGGTAGAACCACATGTCATCAAGTTCTCAAAGATACTTAAGACTAGATCCATTCAAGTCTTTGATGATAAAATCCCAGTGGGCTCGGTGTCCTGGCAGGAGAAGAGGCTGGAGAAGTATAACAACTCTGAGAAAGAGGAAGATCAGGAGATGGATGAAGCTTTGGGAAGTAGCATCAAATCAGATGACCCTACCTTCGATTCTGCATGTTCTATGGCTAGTTTTCACATTTACGTCACAGAGGAGGACCTGCAGAAGAGTGCTGAGGCCCTGTGCCAGATAAGTACAGTGACCCCTGCAGACACCCTAGAGACGGTCTGGAAAATTGCCCTTCTAAAGACAGAGTTAGTGCATATCTGTCTGTCTGTCTGTCTGTCTGCATGTATGTGTGTGTGGTTTTGTTCATTTATTTGTTAGGTTGTTTGTTTGTTTGTTTTGTTTTATAATTGGTGATTGGCTGCTCCAATAGGCATCGGAATCGATGGGTCACAATTAAGCTTCTGTTGGAGAGAGGAGCAGACCCAAATGCCTCTACTGTCCCCATGCCAGTCATCTTCCTGGCTATCAAAGCCTCCCACGTCGAGGGAGTTCGCCGTCTGCTGGAGTGTGGGGCTCGCACAGACATACCTCTACCTCCAGAGGTGAGGATTCATCTGCTCTTCCAGTCTGTTTCAAGTCTTTCAACTCCCTTTAACGATTTAGATGATTTGCAGTGATGGGTAGTGATGGACTACATGCAATCTGGATTGTATTTGTGATTAGATTACATTACATTTTTTAATGTGAGTAAAAAGATTACAGTTACTTTTTATGGATTACATGATTACATTTAGATTACATTACCTATCAGTCTTGACTTTCGAAGAGTCGCTCTAATGTTTAATGAAAGTGTGTACAGGAGTGTAAAGGAGAGTAAATTGGTCATTTTTGACCCAGGACAGGTAAAGAATACTTTAAAAATACAGCATAGTTTTTGGTACTGGAACCAAACGTGACTGTCAAGACAAAATAATCAAGTCTTTCAACTCCCTTTGAAGTTTTATTTGCATTTCCATAAAACAAATTGTAATAGGAGATGATTTGCAGTGATGGGTATTAATGGACTACATGTAATCTAAAATATGTAATCAGATAAAAAAAAATCAGGTACTTGTGATTAGATTACATAAAATGTTTAAATGTGTGTAATATAACTAGTTACTTTTCATGGATTACATGATTACATTTTCTATTACCTATCAGTCATGACTTTCAAAGAATTGCTCTGTTTAATAAAAGTGTGTAAAGGAGTGTAAATTGGCACTTAAACCTCATATTTTCTTAGGGTAATTTTTGACCCCGAACAGGTACAGAATATGTTATAAACACTGCATAGTTTTTGGTACTGAAACTAAACATTGTGACTTTGACAAGACCAACAAAACAATCAAGTCTTTCAACTCTCTTTGAAGTTTTATTCGCATTTCCATTAGACACATTTTAGTGGAAGATGATTTGCAGTGATTGGTAGTAATGGACTACATTTTTATCTGGATTGTGTAATCAGATTACAAAAAACAAAGTACTTGTGATTAGATTACATACAATTTCTAAATGTGCGTAAAAAGATTACAGTTACTTTTGATGGATAACATGATTACATTTAGTAAAGGAGTGTAAATTGGTAATTAAACCTCATTTTGTCTTGGGGTCATTTTTGACCCGGGACAGGTAAAGAATCCGTTATAAATACTGCATAGTTTTTGGTATTGGAACCAAAAGTTGTGACTTTGCCAAGACCATCAAAACAAACTAAATTTTAAAAAAGAAAATGTATTTTTGTATATAATTGTTTAAAAAAAATATTAATTTAAAACAAATTGTTCCTTCCTTTGTCTTAACTGGTCAATTTTGACCCATACGGAAAGAACCATTTGTGACATTTCACCTTCGGACTTTCTGGATGTTATACAGCTTTAAACAGTCTTTGTACATCTATTAATCCAATTTGAGCTAAAAATGTTTTACATTTTCTCTAGCTTCCCCACCTACTCCAATGATTACTGCACCTTTCCCACAAATTGCATTCTTTCCTCTCAAATATATATTTACTGTATACATAGTACATACATTTACTAACATGATTTTATATTATAGGGAACAATGGGGCTAAAGCCCCCCCAGTGGTAAAAGACCTATTGAATATAATTTTCTGGCAGAGAAATTAGATAGCAGAAAGACTATTACAACACCTTCTTAAACCCCTGTAACACTGCAACAAATTGTTTGACATTAGTGGAAAGTAATGTATATATACAGTATATATATTTTTATAATAAAACAGATTTTCGTTAAGAGGGGTCTTTACTGCCATTGCACACTTATCAGGAAATCATGCATTTTGAATGGTTTTCAATATGGGTCAAAAATGACCTGAAGCATAAAAAAAAGGAGGCTGCAATTTCTTAAGACTGTTCAATAAGAAATCCAAAAAATTTCCAGAAGTAAACAGATATGATTATCTTAAATCTAAAAGTGTAATCTAAAAAAGTGAATGTTACTGAATACGGATTTTAGTTGTGTAATTTGTAATCAGTACCAGATTGTTTTTTAGAGTAATCTACCCAACACTGATTATTTGTAAGATTTTTTACTATCCCATTGTTTTAATAAAATAATCACTAAATTTAATAAGAACATCAAAAGTAAGGTAAAGTCATCAGGCTGTTGGATTAAATTAGTTATCTCCTCTTTCTGTAACAGCAAAAGGGCCTTTACCCCCTTCACATAGCAGCAGGATTACCAGGGGCAGAGGGCACAGAAATCACTGAACTCCTCCTTCATGCCCTGGCAGACCCTGACGTCAAAGCTGAGGATGCTGATGAAGTCTATGAGCTTGATAAGGTCAGAGTTTCTTTTGGCTTACCTTGTGAATTTAGATCGCACAATTGCTGAATCATGTAGAAACACCAGGGTTAATGTAAAATTTATCCTATAAACTTCTACCTACTCTATAACGTTGTTTTGTATGGAGTAACAATGCTGTTGTTCTATGATGTTTTCTTGTTAATGGTGACATGCAAATTACACAGTACTTATTCTTGCATATGCAGTATCTGCCGAGATACTGTATATGCACCACAACCTTTTTATATATCTCTAATCAAAGACATACAAACCCTCAGAACATGTCTGAGCTCCAGGCCTTTGAGAATAAACATTTCATGGCCTCTGGACCCCCAGCTAAGTTCAGTTGCACCCCTGTCGAGCTTCCACAGGAAGGCGGGAGGACACCACTGCATGTGGCCTGCCAAAGAGACAGTGATTATACAGTAAGCATGCTGTAACTATATGAAGTTGCATGTGTTCAGCAGTAGAGGTAAAAAAAATGTCTCAATAGCAATGCAACTGTTTTATTTAGACTGCTACTTAACCCTTGTGCTGTGTTCATTTGTGCTAACACCTTTTGTGTTCCAGGTCAAAAATGACCGGCCCACTAAGATTGTTAATAAATCTCTCATATTGCCTATATTATCACAAGATATTGCATTAGATATTTTTGTCAACTTCTTTTTTACTAATTATGACAGGTTTTGTAATTCTTTAAACACATTTTAGAAATACAGTATATATTTTTTATTGATTGAATGATTCATTGAACTGAGCTTATACCGGACTAGAGGGGGGCACTCCCTAAAGAAAAAAAGAAAAATAATAATAATTATGTAATAAATTAATAACCACTTGCTTGGTCTAAAAAAAAATAGGTGTAATTTTAAAGCTTAGAATCTGGACATTACAATGCATATAGCTAATCCTACCAATTCTTTTAATTTGCTGACAAATTAGAGGTGATTTTTTTTTCTTATAATTTGCAGATTTGTTATCTAAGCAATTATATTCAGAGTTGGTAAAACCATAAAAAGATGAGATAGCCATGTGTTGTATATCGTTGGAAAGGGACCAATTAGTAAATATTATATCATAAATATAATAAACAGGAGTGTCTTTTTGTCACGTTTTTCATTATTACTTCAGGAAACATACATATAACATAGACAATGACATATTGTAACTTACAGCAAGCTATCCTGATTCAAACGAGCTCAAACACAACATAATATGATTAGTAGATTTTGAAATATTCCTCAAAGAGTGTACATGGAAAGACGATGCACAAAAGGGTGCTTAACGCGTTATGTGTGTGTGTGTGTGTGTGTGTGTGTGTGTGTGTGAGTGTGCACATGTATGAGGACTTTGTGTGTGCAAACACACATCCACATATGTGCTCATCTAAAGGATTGGGATGCTCCTGAACACTTAATATTTCTGTATTTTGTAATCTAATCCATTAATTTCCAATGGCTGGTCATTTTTGACCGGGAACACAAAAGGTGTAACAAAGTGAAATAAAACCAATAAATGTAAAGAAATCATCCAATTTGACAACATGAAACAGCATTCATAGTTCATGTAACGTTATAGTAACATGACGTATTTCTGAGTGAAATGGAATATTTCGCAAATATGTTGGACAGGACTTTTATCCATTGGGTTTCAATTGGATTATGAAAAGTAGGTTATGATTAATTTATATTATTTTTCTCCACTCACATTCACCGCAAAAAAGAAAAGCTGCTTCAGAACTGGAGGGAATTACATTTTGAAAGATTATGAAAACTAACTTGCACTGATCAATCAAACACAACAAGACCAGAGACATTTTTAAAGATTCACTCAGTAATTTTTTTCCTCATTTAAAATGTTTTACTTCTAAAGAAATAAATTGTAATTTTGAAACATATGTAGAAAATCATGACCACTCATGTGAGATGAAGAGTTCAATCCTATCAGTAACCTTATAAAAGCTCTTTTAATCTACATGGGACAGGCGTGCCTCATGGGGGCAGCCACGATAGCGTCACATGACCAGCTGAATACTACTTGCTTAATCTCAGTATCTGCCCTGTTATTGGACACTTTCATTCATGAATTAAATTAATTCTTGCTTACTGTGCATAGTGAATTTATAAAATGGCACTGGTAACTGAAAACTACTGTGTTGGAATGATGCAGCATCCAGGCTACTAGATGTCAATGTAAGCCAATGTAAGCCACTTCGACATACTTCAAAGAAATTACTGAGTGCACCTTTAAAGAAAGCAAACATGGTCAAATTTGATTTGATGTTTTCTTAAGGATCAGGGACATTTTTTAAAGAACATATCAAAGTATTAATAATATTAAATAAATTTATATTTTGCTAAATGCAATAATGAGAGATCAGTGTACAAAAATACTAATTAAAGGCTTGTTTGCTACTGCCTTTTTTCAGAATGCTAGAGATGTGGTGGCCCTTCTCCTTTCTCACAGAGCAAGTACTAACCATGTGTGGAGTGGCCATTCACCACTGTCTCTGGCCATCGCAAGTGGTAACGACCTTGTATGTGAACAGTATTTGGACAGTCCTTTCACCTGAATCATTTGTCAATTGCAGCTGTTTCCAGGAAATCATCCTCAGATACTTGTATAATCAAAGATGCACTATTCACTGTATCAAAATCGGCTTATCAAAATCTAAGGTCATTACTGAAGGATAAGGGCAAGAACTACGCTGTAATTACTTTTTGTAGGTCTCAACACTTTGTCAGCATTGACATGCAGTGTGTATAAACACTCTTTTCCCAGGCTGTGGATGAACTGCTGGAGGGGGGAGTAGATCCTAATCTGCCACTCACTCGTCGCGTGGGTAGCGCCCTCTGTGCCCTTGCCAATATCAACTATGACTGTGGGCCACATCCACGCAACCAAGTCAAGCTGGTGAGCAGCTGCGAAAAATATATTTCTTAATCTGTATTTTGTCTTGTTTACTAGTAAAAATATCAAAACATCTGTAAAACAACATAAAGGTGTTTCTTCAACTTTGGGCACTTTCAATGTCTGAGAGGTTGATGTTTATTAAAGAGATAGTTAAAAAATAAAAATTCTCTCATCATTTTCTCACCCACATGCCATACTAAATGTGTATGACTTTCTTCTGCTGAACACAAATGAAGATTTTTAGAAGAATATCTCAGCTCTGTTGGTCCATACAATGCAAGTGAATGGTGGTCAGAACTTTAAGGCCCATAAAGCACATAAATGCAGCATAAAAGTAATCCATAAGACTCCTGTGGTTAAATCCATATCTTCAGAAGTGATATGATGAGTGTGGGTGAGAAACAGATCAATATTTAAGTCCTTTTTTTTTTTTCTCCCCAATTTGGAATGCCCAATTCCCAATGTACTCTAAGTCGTGGTGGTGGTGTAGTGACTTGCCTCAATCCAGGTGGCGGAGGACGAATCTCAGTTGCCTCTGTGTCTGAGACTGTCAGTCTGTGCATTTTATCACATGGCTTTTTGAGTGCGTTACCGCGGAGACCTAGCACGTGTGGAGGCTTCGCGCTATTCTCTGCGGCATCCACGCACCATGCACCCCACCGAGAGCGAGAACCACATTATAGTGACCACGATGAGGTTACCCCAACGTGACTCTACCCACCTTTGTAACCGGGCCAATTGGTTGCTTAGGAAGGCTGACTGGATTCACTCAGCACGCCCTGGATTCGAACTTGCGACTCCAGGTGTGGTAGTCAGCGTCTTTACTTGCTGAGCTACCCAAGCCCCCTTTTAAGTCCTTTTTTACTATAAATCTCTACTTTCACTTTCACATATTTCTTCTTTTGTTTTTGGCGATCCGCATTCTTCATGCATATTGCCACCAGAGTATGTGAGTGGAGCATTGATAATTCCACCTGAGCGGAGAACGCCTTTTTGAAGATTCCACTCCACTCGCTCAGGCCACTCAGTGCCACTCGCTCAACCCAGAATGCGCATCATGATAAAGATATAAATTATTGTACATTAGAAAAAAAAAGTTTTCTTAAACGCAGTGTAATTTTTAATTTGTTTTGGGATCATTAAACATGATTTCATATATATATATTGGACAATATCTCACTTTATGCAGGACTATTTTTTATTTATTTGATAAATCCATGGTTAAACCCTGCTGTACATATAAAGAGCACATGCACGCAAGTCCAGATTCACTTTATGCTGCTTTAAAAATATCAAGGAAAAACAAAGGGGGCACATGGTATCTACTAATATAATAATTATTATATAAATAACCACAGTCCTTTAGATTGCATACAATTCCTAAATATAAAATTGTAGGGAATATTACATTTATGCATATGCTTTAATCCAAAGCAATTTACAGTGCACTTGTTACAGGGACAATTCCCCTGGAGCAACCTGGAGTTAAGTGCCTTGCTCAAGGACACAATGGTGGTGGCTGTGGGGATTGAACCAGCAACCTTCTGACTATCAGTTATGTGCTTTAGCCCACTACGCCACCACCATTCCTCCATATTAATATACACTGAAAAAGAGAAAAACATTCACTGCTCTTTTCTGGATAACTTAATACACCCTTTAAAACTGAACACAAAATTAGGATGAGAAATTGCTCATTTTAATTTAATTTAAGACCTTAAGTCTGATAGCTTAAATCAGTAACCTATTAATGTATCAAATCTACAGTAGCCTAATAATCATTCCTTGGAGACAACTGAAGAACAATTATGAATTTCACTTTTACCTGTATTTTCTGATACCACTCCATGTTTTCATTATTGCCATAAACGACTCGAACAAACTTTAAAGTTGAAAAGATTGTGTTTTCTGGGTCGGTTGTGTCTCTCAGGTCCAGTTTAAACTGAAAACGTCCTGGTTACTGTTGTAACCTCTGTTCCCTGATGGAGGGAACGAGACGTTGTGTCGATGTAGTGACACTAGGGGTCACTCTTGGGAGTGTTGTGAAAAAATGCCAATGGGAATTGGCAAGTGGAATTTGCATGCCACTCCCCTGGACATATGGGTATAAAAGGAGCTGGTATGCAAACGCTCATTCAGGTTTTGTGCTGAGGAGCCGAGACAAGGTCCCGGCCATTTCAGCAGGTAGTTCAGTGTTGTGGCAAGTGGGACACAATGTCTCATTCCCTCCATCAGGGAACGGAGGTTACGGAAGTAACCAGGACATTCCCTATCTGTCACTCACTCGACGTTGTGTTGATGTAGTGACACTAGGGGTCCCTTTACAAAATGCCACAACTAGCTGAACTATGTTACGTGGACTGGCAGTGCGAGACGGGCAGACTGCTGTGTGCCTCGCAGCCAGCACACCAGGCCATCACGTAACCTCCCCCAATGCTCTTATGAGCGTCGAACGATCCTTCGGGAACAAGTTGACTGCCCAACAAATAGGGACAGGCTAGCCCAGACGTGGCCTCTTTTCCTCTTTTTTCTCCCCAAAAAGAGTGGAAGAGTGGGGGCCATAAATGTCTATGTCGGGGGGGGGGGTCACTCCCAAGGGGAAGGGGGTATACATATATACATACATACATACATACATATATATATATATACACACACACACACACACATACATACACATATACACATACATATACACATATATATACACATATATATATATATATATATATATATATATATATATATATATATATATATATATATATATATATATATATATATATATACATACATACACACACATATGTAGTGCAAATCTAAATACAAATCGGTTATGTACAGTGCAAGGGAATGTAATGGCAGAAGAGGTAGAATGTGTTGGATAATATAAAAAGACTAAGCTATGTATTGCACATTAATTATTGCTCAAAGGGGCAGTTTTAACGGGCAGCCAATAATCCTCTCAGCAGTCCGAACTGTCCTTTGTAGGCTTCTGATGTCTGATTTCGTAGCTGAACCAAACCAGACAGTTATTGAAGTGCAGAGGACAGACTCAATGACTGCTGAGTAGAACTGTATCAGCAGCGCCTGTGGCAGGTTGAACTTCCTCAGCTGGCGAAGGAAGTACAACCTCTGCTGGGCCTTTTTCGCAATGTCAATGTGGGTCTCCCACTTCAGGTCCTGTGAGATGGTAGTGCCCAGGAACCTGAATGACTCCACTGCTGCCACAGTGCTGTTTAGAATGGTGAGGGGGGACAGTGTTGGGGGGTTCCTCCTAAAGTCCACAATCATTTCCACCGTTTTGAGCGTGTTCAGCTCAAGGTTGTTTTGACTGCACCAGACAGCCAGCTGTTTACCCTCCCTTCTGTATGCAGACTCATCGTCATCTCGGATGAGGCCGATGACAGTGGTGTCATCTGCAAACTTCAGGAGCTTGACAGAGGGGTCCTTGGCGATGCAGTCGTTGGTGTAGAGGAAGAAGAGTAGTGGGGAGAGCACACAACCCTGGGGAGCACCAGTGCTGATTGCACAGGTGCTGGAAGTGAATTTCTCTCAAGCTGCTGCCTGTCTGTCAGAAAGCTGGTAATCCACTGACAGATAGACATGGGAACAGAGAGTTGGTGTAATTTAGTCCGGAGAATAACTGGGATGATGGTGTTGAAAGCCGAACTGAAGTGCACAAAAAGGATCCTTGCATATGTCCCTGGTCTGTCCAGATGTCACAGGATATGATGCAATTCCATGTTGACTGCATCATCCACAGACCTGTTTGCTCGATAAGCAAATTGAAGGAGATCTAGAAAGGGTCTAGTGATGTCCTTCAGGTGGGCCAACACCAGTCTCTCAAATGACTTCATGACCACAGACGACAGGGCGACAGGTCTGTAGTCATTAAGTCCTGTGATTTTTGGTTTCTTTGGGATGGGGATGATAGTGGAACGTTTGAAGCAGCATGGGACTTCACACTGCTCCAGTGATCTATTGAAGATCTGTATGAAGATGGGGGCCAGCTGGTTAGCACAGGATCTAAGACAAGCAGGTGAAATGCCATCTGGGCCCTGTGCTTTCCTTATCCTTTGTTTTCGAAAGACGCGGCTCACATCATCTACACAGATGTGTAGTACCGGCTGAGTAGCAGGAGGGGGGAGGAGGGGGGTTGCAGGAGGTGTTGGTGTTTGTGTGAAGTGAAGGTCAGAGTGGGTGTGGGGTGTGAGATTGGGCCTTTCAAATCTACAGTAGAACACATTCAGGTCGTTAGCCAGTTGTTGGTTCACCACAGGGTTGGGGGTAGGAGTCCTGTAATTCATAAGTTGTTTCATGCCACTCCACACTGATGCAGGGTCATTAGCTGAAAACTTGTTTTTCAGCTTCTCAGAGTATCTTCTTTTAGCCACTCTGATATTCACTTGCATTGTATGAAATTACAGAGCTGAAATATTCGTCTTAAAATCTTTGTTTGTGTTCAGCAGAAGAAAGAAAGTCATACACATCTGGGATGGCATGAAGGTGAGTAAATTATGAAATAATTTGATTTTTGGGTGAATAATCCCTTTAAAATGATTTTAAAAACAGATTTAAACTTTTTTCTTGTTGTTACAGTACTGTACATGCATGTCACATTACAACTTTTACCAGGCCTTCATCAATTATTTTGGTACTTTTTAAATGCTTTTTATGATATTACTGTTTTAGCCTTGTCCCAGACCTGGACTTTCAATATTAAGCTATTAAAAATCCATTACAAAAACACAAATTATTTCATGTTAAATACTATGATAATCTAAACAAATAGTGAAATAAATATCAACCATTTTAATATTTATCATGTGAAAATAATTTCTATCATTTTGCTAAAAAATTATGTCTGTCCCACAGTTGTGGTTTCATTTCCGCCACACCAAACAGTTTTGCAGCTAATATTTTTTGTTCAGAAGTTAGTGTACTTATTAACCAGGTCAACAAAAGAGTCAATGAAGAGCATGCTTGAGATGAAATATGAGACAAGTGATGTTTGAAGAAAATTCAAGGTAAATATCAGTTGAGAGCAGAGTATTTTTTTTTATTGGGAATTATTTCCAATCAAGATGTAATTTAGCCAAACTATGCAAAAAGTGTGAAAATATTATTAAGTTGTATTTAGGATACATGATGAAATGAGCCTTTTAGCTATTTTATTCTAAAGACATAAAAAATGCATTTGTATCTTGAAATAAATTATTTTTTTCTTACACCATTGGCAAATTGATTTTTCTTGTTTAAAGCGTAAATCTAACAAAATTTCTTGAGGTTTATGCTTAAAAAAAGGAAAAACAATTAGCTAATTGGGTGAGAAAAAGAAACTTTATTTAAGGTAGAATTCCTATCCTATGCAATTTTAAGTATACATTTAATTAAAATAAATGTACCTTGTTTTTAGATATTTAAAAAATAAATAAACAAATAAAAAAAAAAAAAAATGCTGATTTTTTACCCTCTCCTTCTAATTATCAGTTAACTCTAATTCAGAAACAGTTTAATTCTTTAGAGGCATGCCTGTCAAGAAGATACAGAAAAATAAATAAACGTATGTTGAATGTTAGTTGTATGTAGTTATTCCTAATCATTGTGCTGTCTTTGATTCTATTTTGGTTTGCTCAGCTTGAGAAGTTGATCAAAGCTGGCGCTAACATCCTCCAGCCTGTCATGATGGGTGAGGGACGCAGGTGTGCTGTGGGAACTGTCGTGGATTATGCGCACTACGCATTCCAACAGGTGCGGCTTTCATCGCCAGTTCATCTAGAGCCAGAGTCAGCAAAGCTTTATTGGTGTGGTTGTTAGCATTTACAATATTACCAAAGCATATATAGTAAAGGTGCACTACGAAGGACTTCTCCTTTAATTGTTCATTCAAAATTAACAAAAGACCATGATTGAGCCAGTACATAAAAAAAGCGTTCATGCATTACCCCCAATTCACTATGCCTACAATGATTTTACATTAAGAGCTGTCGCATTCGATTTGGCAGGACATTTCAGGCTTCCGTTATTTGTCCTTGCATGTTTACGTCATGTCCCTAAACAAAGAAAAGAAGGTCAGCTGGCAGGTATGGTACTTACTTGCTAAGGCAACATATTTTTCGGATATATGTCTTGAAGTAATTTCTTCTTCCAAGCAGTGACTCTTAGTGTAGCCTGTCAGATCCGCTCTGATATGGTGATCACAGAAAACCAAACAAAACAATGTTTTGCTACAAGTAACTTTTTTTGTGTGTTTTTATGTTAATTTTGTTAGTCTTGGCTCGTTTGAACATTCTGTCAGTAGAAGTCTATGGGATTTTTCGGATTTTGTATCATCCGCTATGAGAGAACCGTAATTCTGTTCAGTTAGAAATGACTTAGCAAACTAAGTCAGAACACTCTGAAGGTCTGTACCAAGTTTGATGAATGTAGCTTAAAAGCTCTAGGAGGAGTTAAGCACAACGTATACTTCTGAATTTGACGCGAACGCTTAGTGTCAGCGTACAGTTGAATGCTTACCTTTCAAAGTATACTTCACTTAACTGTGTGCGCATACACAGGCAGTTAGCACATGCACGTTACGACTGCTATATCTTCAAGAGTTTATACCCATAAACATGTCTTTATATTCCTTCAAACTCGAGCTATACAAATGCAGGTATCTCCTGACCTCCTCACATACGCGCTCTTGAGGTGCACATCCACTGTTGTTGTTTCCACATTAGCCTTCTGCTGTTTAGTGGCGACTGCATCTTCTTCTAGTGCTTCTTGACAGCAAAAGCTCAACGGTGTGTGTTGCAATCTTGTGGACCCACTAATTAGTGCAAATAATTACAGGCGCATGCGCATACTGTACGTTCAGAATGCGCATGGTTAGAAAAATCGGCTCAATCACATTCAGTGTTTGGGAACTCTGCTGATGATGAAATTTGCGTCACGCATCCTGGATGTAAACGCCTAGGTTTCACATCTGATCGAAGTATACTTTGGGATTTACAGTAAAAAAAATAGTCTTGGTTTAGGGATTTTGAAAAAACCTAAACCTTGTCTGTAGAATAACAATATGTTGGCTTTGTCAATGGGATTTACATAAAAAAATATGATTATACAAAGTAAAAATCACCCATCATGGTAAAAAAAACTCAGGTAAAATCAAATTTATTACCTGAACCAATTATAATTCGCTCACCAGACCTGTTCTTCCTATTCACCAGGACCAGCGAGTGGCTCACACCCCATATCATGCCCTCAACAAACGTGAGAGACAAGCTTATAACGGCCGGCGGCAGTTGCTAGGCCTCATGGGAGATCTGCTGAGACAGGCAGCAATCCGAATGGAAAGACACCACATTGAAGAGGAACGGAGCCAAGACATACTCAGTGAGACAGGGCAATCATTTCTATAAATGTACAACAGTTTATGGATTTTATCTCCCTGGTTTCAGAGGGTGTGGAAGCATTGCTTGAAGGAGTATTCTTTTTTTAGTGTGTTCTATCGATTGAAAACACATTTTTATGTGGTTACTTATGTGTGTGTGTGTGTTTCTGTTGTTTCAAGGCGTCAGTCCCACAGATAGGTTTGTGTACACTGGAACAGGTGCCACACAGAGTCTGCTGAGCTCTTCTGATGAGAATGACATTAGTCGGAAAGTACAGAGGTATACACACTCTTAGGTATTACACTGGCTGTCAATTTACACCGTCAATTCAGTGTGATTTACTATATAATAAATGAACACCTAATAATTATGCCCCGGGAATTTTCCTACCATCGGAACAATTCAAGCTTAAAGTACCATCTTTGTGTTTTTACGAGTCTCAGTCAGCAGAGGGCAGTAAGCGCAATTCCAGCCGTACAGACAAAAAAAAAAAAACCTATTCTATTGTTATAGAATAGTGATGTCAGTCGATTAAAATTGTGAATTGCGATTAATCCCATTTTTTTTTTTTTTTAGTTAATCACGATTAATCACAGAATTTAAAAGTGCTGAAATTTGACTCTAATTATACTTCTATTCCTGTCAAAATGCATGTATTTCCATCTTAGGGAAGAAAACAAAACAATATGTAATAATATAAAGCTTAATGTGAGATGTAGCGGCACGTGAAAAACCGAAGGAAACCTTGGCCTTACAAATATGCCTGTTCGTGGCTTTAATTGCAGAAAACCTCTCTTCAAATATTGCTACCAGTGTGGTCGTTCGGTAGGGGTGGTCCTGTCGGCTTGTAGTCGCTGTTTTGAGGTCTTTTACTGCAGCAAGACCTGCAAAATGAAGGCCTGGGACGAGCGTCACCGA